>NC_046361.1:15508808-15703808 GCF_011125445.2 Fundulus heteroclitus
TATCTGTTACTGCTGTACTGGGTGGAATAAAAGCAGAGCAGCAGATATGGGATGTGGTTTCCTGGAGGTGTAGGACTGTGCACATCAAAACGCGCCGTGTGTGCGCGTGTGTTTACATGTGGGTGTATCTATGTGTGTGAGCGTATGTTTGATAGAGAAATCTGGCACGAGCTTTTTTTTCTTCCTGCCCATTTATCCCTCCAGCACAGAACGCATCCCCCTCACATTTTCCCCATTTTCTCTGCTAAGATATCCACAAGGCTTTCTTCATCTTTCTGTCCTCGCTCTCGTGTTTTTTGTGCTCTGCTTGAAACAACGTTTTCAGTTGATTGAAGGGATTACGCTCTGGCTCTATTTCACCCTCCATTTCAAGCAGGAGAGATAACGGAGTAGAATAATCAGAGGCAGAATCTGATTCCAACACAAAGACAAAAACCTCTAAACAAATATATATTTTTTTCCTGTTTGTCGTGTAAGATCATCTTCTGGGTAATGTGGCCTCACAAACAAACCTGAGGCTCTCTCCAGTTGGGAAAAAAAAAAGAAGAAAAAACGTCTGCCGCTTTGAAGGCTCTGCTTGTTTTTGATTTTGGTCGCGGCCAAAGCCTGCTTGCAGAAACAGGAAAACTCGAGCACACACATCCCAGTGAAGAGCCTAAGAGTGAATAAACCCAGTTATGTGAACTGCATGCCTTTTAAAAGCCTCCTCATAGAGAGTGGGTGGTCTGAGCGCGTGCCTCTTCAAAACCCATCTCTGAAGTACAAAAAAGGCTTCTGCTTTTTTTTTTTTTTTTTTTTTTTTTACTGTCAAAGTTTGGATCTAGGACAGGCATCTGGAGGCATGAATATCTTTGCCTGTGCTTGTCTCAAAAAGAGACGTTCATTTGTTTGTTATTGTTAATCCCCAGATATTGATCTATAAGTTAAACACTGAACCTGAATAACAGTTTTTTTTCTCTCCAATGGGGCAAACACACACTCGCTGTTTAATCTCTAAAGTAGAATACAAATTTAAGTGCATTGTTCTCTAAATATGAAAGAATTTCAAAAGACATTTATTAAACAAAGAGCCCTTTGAGTCTCGTCCACTAAAACAGGATGCACTTCCATATATGGATGATGATATTGTTGCCGCACACCTTCTTACTGAAAGAGCCCTTTAAGAGCTTAAAAACAACAACATGTCAAATGGATGTGTGGCTCCTTATTTGCAAACACAGGAATAAAAGACAAATTTTGCTAAGAAACTCATCTATCCACGTGACTGAGCTTCGTGGAAGTAAACGTAGGTGAAGAGGAGATTTGTTCACCAATAAAAATTTGGTGTCTCGATTAGAAGCTCTTTTGGTCCTCAACCTGAGGGAAAGGGACACGGCTACGCTACAGCTGGCCCAGATACCTCGAAAAGGAAGACAACTGCCAGATCACCAAGGTAACCAAGGATGTTTGGTAAAAATATTGAGGTAAGAAAGGGCTTTCTTTAATAGAGGTTTTAATTTTCTGTTTCCTCTAACAAAACAAAATGTCTGCAGATCGGGTTGAATCGATAACCGAACTGAGCCACGATAATAACCTTCAGGTACAGTAGTACTTTTTGTTTCTCTGTGTCTGAGCTAAATAAACTGAAGTGTTTGACTGTGGCTTCAGTGTATTTGTATTTTAACTGTACCTCCTCTATGCATCAAACACATGCATAGCATATGCTTGAAGAGCTGTTTAAGGGCCAAAGGCGTTGTGAGAAATCTAACTCCAGGAATGGTTAAATAGTTTAACAATGTTCCCAGACCAACATTTTGAAAGCTAGAATACTGTAAAGCAGTCAAACCCTCATCAGTGAAACATGGGACTTGTTATGTGGGAGACAGCGAGGCTTGCATAACCACTGCATGGCTCAGTAATATAAGGTAAGTTAAATATTTGTAAATTTGTAAATAGATAAATATTTGCTTCATGAACCTGTATTTGAGCTGGAGACTTTGCTATTGCAACTTCTGTCTTGGGTGGAGATTGAGTTTTGCTTTTTATATCTAACACCATCACTCTTTAGTAGGTCTTCATTCACATTTTTGAAAACAGTTTGCTAAATGCCTGGAAACATTTGGAGAGGTAAAGTTTTAAAAATATATACATTTTATGTTTAAATTTTGCAAAAGTAACCATTTTCATTCTAATGCATGATGCATAGAAGAATAAACATGGGCAAAGGTTTAGGTAAGTGATGCTATTTATTCTGTGTAAGGGGGCTGCGTATGATTAACACCTGACAAGACAGTTTTCTTTCACAGTTAGTAGATAATGCTGCAGGGTTGGAAGCTGCTGCCACAAAAAATAAACAACAGGCAATCTTCTGTCAGGGCAAAGAATAAAATGTAAACTGCTTGGTTGGTTGGTTTCAGCACAATTTGATTTGGGTAAATTATTAAATTGTACTTTGCAAGAATAATTTCTACTAAATTTCTACTGCTAAAATGTAAAAAAAAATGTATTGCCATATCATATTTTGTTTGTTTGTTGATGGGGTTTTTTTCCCCCCAAAACGATTTATCTCTGGAAATTCGAGTAGTAATTAAAGAAAAATGCATTTCTGTGATTTGGAATAAAACGTGCACGTTTAAAAACCATCAGTGACAACTTTCAGGTTATCTGTATCATGTTTTGTCTGTTTTGCCAATAAGACAAGACTCACCAGCCAGTAATTCAGGTGGAAAAATATGTTGTATTGTTTTAAGACATTTATTTTTTTTTCTATTTTTGCTATTCACCATTTGCCTTTAGATGCCAAATATATCCTTTTAAGATAATAGCAGAAAAACTAGATTGTTTTTCTTGTCTAGCATTAATCACATTGTCATCACTATAATGGATGATAATGAGGCATTTCTTCTTGTTTATTTACTCTGAGTGGGCCAGTCATTATAATGCCATGAGCCAGATTTATACTTTCTCACTGATGTGCAAGTATACGTTTTAATATTACTTTTTAAATTGTTTTTTAATGATGAAATCTACATATTTTTGTCCGTCAATTTTACGCTCCTTTCGTTAAGTTTCATTTCACTTTGCTTTTGAAGACTGTTTGGGCTAAAAGGTAAAAGGCATGACAAATATATTGCCTGCAGTAGATAACTCACTTTGTGTCTACAGATTAAGGAAAAAGAGGTCGTTTTTGGTGCTTAGTGGATAATTTCTATATAAAATAACAAAAAAAATGTCACCTCAATTCACGGAAGCTTTTAAAAACACTTAAACAGTCTCAGTACCCTTTGATTGCTTTTTAATGACTGTTGTAGTCTGTGGTGAGTAACAATGACCTTTCATCTGAAACGTTAACTGCAAAACAAAATGTGCATCTGTGACTGGACTAACTATTTCTCGCGAAAACAAATACCAGCTGAGCAGCTCACATGGCAGCAACAAAATTAATTTGGCCATCTAGACATGGTGAAGACAACCTGCTGAACTTCAACACGAAGGATCAGAACAGCGAAAAAAGGGGATTTAAGTGACTTTGAAAATGACATGGTCATTGTTCTGAGTGTTTCAGAAACTCTGGACCTAACAGGATTTCACACACAACCACCTCTTGAATTTACATTTAGAATGGTCTCAAAACGAGAGTTGTATGAACAAAAATGCCTTGTTGAGGACAAAATTCAGAGAACGATCAGCACTCAGGTTCAAGATTATAGAAAGGGGACAAAAGCTCAAATAATGACTTGTTGCAACCAAGGCATGCAGAAAGCACAATATATAATATATTAAAGAGAATGGCTGACAGTAGCAATAGACCACACTAGGTGCTACTCATGTCAAGACACTGAAGCTACAGTTTTAGACAAAATTAGACATCAGACTTATATTTACAATTTTTGCTTGCAACAACATTTTGCTGATATGTACATTATGAATGTACAGTTGAAAGACAATAAAGTCTGTCTATCTCTATCCAAAAGCCTTGCCTGGTCAAATGAGTCTCAATTTTAGCTGCATAGATTTGGCATAAAACACATTAAAGTGTTGATCAACTCTGCATTGCATCAATAGATTAGGCTGATGACGGTATTATGATGATGTGAGGAATATTTTTTTCTTATTTCACTTTGGGCCTCTCAGGACCAAGTCGGCATTTTTCAAACATCACAACCTACCCGGAAATGTGTTGTTGATCACGTCCATCCATTTATGACTACAGTGAACCCGTTGTCCGACGGATGCTTCCAGAAAGATAATGCCCCGTGTCACAAAGCTAAAATCGATTTCAGGAACCTGATAATGACTTAATAGTTTTCCAATTGCATCCAGACACCAGATTTCAAACCAATAGAGCACCTTTAGAGTGTGGCGCTACAGGAGAGTCATATAACAGGGGTGACAGTGGTGCAGGAGCTAGGGAGTTCATCCTGCAATTGGTGGGTTGCCGGTTATATTCCCAGCTCTGACTGTCTTAGTCGTTGTGTCCTTGAGCAAGACACTTCGCCCGCATTGCCTGCTGGCGGTGGTCAGAGGGCCCGTTGGCAGTCTCGCTTCTCTAGGTCTTCCTGCACTAACATAGCTCACCATGGTCAGGGTGTGAATGTGTGTGTAAATTACTGACTGTAGTGTAAAGAGCTTTGGGGTTGTGGGACTGGGACTAGCTATACAAGTACAAGCAATTTTACATTTATTAGCCAGAAAAGCTGGAGCAATCTTTGTAATGTCAACATGTCTCTTGTTGAATCTACGTCACAAACAATTAAGGCAATTCTGAGCGCTAAAGGTGGTCCACCCTGGTGCTAGCAAGGGTAATTTTATAGTAGAAATACTTTAGTCTGTCACCTTCCACTATAAGGGGAAAATGTGTGATAGTTTACCCCCCGAAAATTCAAACCTTCATATAAATTAATTGTTTATCTTGCATGAGGTCTTGAGGAACTAATTAGTCTTGTAAAATATATAAAGGGCAAGTGATTACGATTTTACATTGTATCCATTTTGTTAACATTTTGAACTACAAATCAGAAGTTGCCAGCAATGGGCTCCTCTGTGGCACCGGCTTGTACTTTCAAAAGAAAGCTCCCTGAAGCTCAGAAATAATAAGAAGTAAAGCTAATTGTATGTTGTTAGGGTCTTGAAGGTCGAACTGTCTTGCAGTATATATTCACAAAGACTTAGAAGACTTTAGAGGAGACATCAGAGGAAACCTTAACTGCTTCCTCCCATCAAAACCTGACATAAAGAAACTCCAAGCAGCCTACTTCAGAAGTCCAAATACTCTTTGGAAACAGATAAAAACAGCAGTAGAAACAGAGAGTAAATTATAGCATGTAAAACTACGCAGTGGTTGAAAATGTCTGACGGAATGGACAGTGGATTAATGTGGCCGTCACACTTTTCCCTATCTTGCCATGGTTTGTCATTTCACAATCAAAATATAAGTAAACCATCTCGGAACGACATTTCAATTTCTCCTGCTGGTCAAATATTAGCCAAATTAACCAGGAAATAGGTCATACTGTCAGTTTCATTTTCAAGCCTCTGGCATCCAGATGAGTTTCCATCAGCAAAGAGTTCACTTGGCTGGTGTTGCATGATATTTAGTAATGTTGTCATCTGTAATAGCAGCAGTGTTTCAGTAGTAGCTAGCATTGCTGTAGATGGGGTGCACAGACCGGTCTTTGCCTTGAGACTGGTCTCGATCTTGGTCTCAGCCTCTGAATGTGATGCCTCAGTCTTGGGCTCGGTCTCGTATTGTTGGGCCTCGAAAAACTTGGTCGAGGCCGATTTGAGACCTTGTAGTTTTTTAAAATATAGAACAAGTAAGTCCCTTTGATTTTCACTGCAAATGAACCCCACAAGGAGATGCGCAGTCAACTGGATCTTCTCTTCCTGCGCTCCCAATGCAGGGGATACAAATACTGTCGGGGATCATTTTGGCACGACCACTGGATGGGGTCAGGACTGCCTCTTGGCTCTCCAACTGAGAAAGTCGGATTCATCTCACCAGTCCGACATAGGTTCTCACGTAAGTTACATGTTTATGTGTACGTTTGGAACGCCGAGAGGCTTCGAGGTTATGTTGTTCTGAGCTCTGTAGATTCAGGCTTTTGTGTAAAAAAATAAAAAATCAGGACAATTCGGACTCCCCGGGGACCTAAAGAGCAACTCGTTGCTGAGCCTGTGTTCATTGGGGGGAGTTTTAATCAATAGAGGAAGAAAATGAAGAAACAAAAAAGTAAAGGGTTGTTCACAATTTTCAGCCTTTTCCCGCGTTCTTTGGAGCTGCTTTGGCCAGAAGCTTTGTGAGTGGTGCGTTTAATGCAATGGGACGTCACACAACTAGTCCACATATGTCACAAAACACCACATGCACATGCAATTCCGAGTGATCTAGGTTATCCATATTTGCTTTTTATTTTTTCAGGTATGTTTTCTTCATAGTAGACAGTGTCTGATGCATTACACTACTGAAGATTATGAACGACCCCCAAGTAGGCTATCCTGTGCCTGTTGCCCGTTCCAGATGTGGAAGATAATTGTTTTGTAGTCAAATTGAATTTATTTACAGCACTTTTACAAACAACTGCTGTTGGCTAAAGTGCTGCAAACAAAAATGACACAATAATTCAACAATAATTCAAAGTTATAAAAGATTACAAAATTAAAATGAAAGCATTACAAGACAAAATAAAGCCATAAGTTAACTTGCAGTGAATACAAAAGGACAGAAACAGAGTAGAGTTCCAGTGTACCCTAGTCATAGTAGATGCACAAATTACTGAGAGGTTTATGCAAACAGGCATTCAAGGAATAAAAGAACTGGAAAACTCCCCCCTGACACAAATGACGCACGAGTTTACAAATGTCCTTATTAGTTTATCATGATGAATATTTAATTCCCAGAAGTAGTTTTAGTTGAACAATTCATCTTTTTTAATTCAGCATTTTGTGCTGCAAAATATTATTTCTCATTCTGTTGGGTTTTTATTGGGGAAAAACAGTGCCCCAAATTATAAGCCTTAGTCTTGGTCTCAGAAGAACCATCACTGGTGCACATACTGTATATGGTACATACATGTGCTCTTACTGAGGAGTTTTTCAACATGTTAACAAAATATGTGGCAGCCTGGATTAGCTGGTGATCAAATTATGTTCGCCCCAGTGTTAAACGTGTGGGAAGATTATTTATTTACCGTTATTTAACTAAGACTGTGACTCTGCCTGAGTGACTGAAACACAAAGCAGACATGTAACAGTGTGGAGGGAGTATGAGCCTCACTGATTATTTAACTGGAGATCATTTGTAATCAGTGAAGTCCATTTACAGAAACCAATTTAACATAATGCAGTTTTCCAACTTAAAACTTTCACCGGGTCTTTAAACAGAAGAAGCAATCAGTCACCGTTAAAGTCTAATAACTTACAGTCCAATGCAATTAGTTACCATGCAGTAACATTCTGTCAAAGACATTCATATTAAATATTTTCAAATAGCCTATTAACTCCATGGCTGACAGCACTGAAGTTACATTGTGATCAAAGCACCTTTGGCTCTTTTAGTTATCACATTAGGGCTGCAAACAATAGCAATGCAATCTAAAAAATAACAAAGTTATCATAAGTCACAATCATCTGTTCCACCTGGCTGTCCACCAGTGGGAAAAGATGGCATTAATGAACAGATATTGAGGGTTTAATCAATGGCTGGAAAAGGAATTTAATATTTCTAATAGAATTTCCCTGCGCTCTGAGCAACACGGTTGAAAAGGGATTCATTTTCACTATAGCTGGATGACAGCAAGAAATATCATTATAGCATATGCATGACAAGATAATAGAGTATTATTATTATTTATTTTAGTTTTCTTTGTTTTGTGAAGCCAATAAATGTCTATAAAACAAAGATAAGCCAGCAGCAGGGACAAATACATTGTGACAATAAAATTACGACATTTGTAAATGATAATTAAAATAGTTTCCTGAACCTTATAGATGCATTTTACCGAGGTTAAGAGCGTACAGATTCATCCCTCTTTGTGAGGTTCCAGTCAGCATTGTGTGGCTTTTCATGCTGCTGTGCTGTGCCATCCTAACACCTCAGCTAGAGTGAGATAACTCCCTCAGGCAGCAAGACCTCTAAGATAATTACAGCGGAAGGTGTTAAGCTTCTACACCTCCACAAAATTTTAAAAAAAAACTTCACTAATCTCAACTTTATGACAGCATTTGCTGGAAAAATCTCTTGTGATAGATTATATAATGATTAATTCAGACATCAACCTAACTTCAAATAATGCTGTTGCACCTAAGATTATCCAACCCTCACTGCATATAAGGTTTATTAGCAAGAAGCAGAAACTAGAAACTATTTGTGTAATGAAGAGCTTCATTACTGTTTCTATGACACTTAAAATGTAGTTTTAGAATATTGTATACAAATAACTTGCACTGTGATTTAAAGTATTTTATTTTCAGTTGTGATGGTTTGTGCAGTTCTTCTCAGCTGGCACTGATGACCTGTCAACAAACCAAACCATTGATTACTGTTTAGAATTGTGATTGTTTGTGTAAATGACTTACCTCCTGTTTCTTCCTCTGCAGGGTGTTCAGGCTAAAAGATTCCCCGGGGGCCTGAACACCTTTTAAAGGTTCCGGAAGAGTCCATTATGGATTGAGGGGGGGAAGTAAACTGTATTTTGGTTGGTGTAGTATTTTAGGAATTTAGATAGAAATGTTCTGAGATATTTATAGATGATGATGATTGTTAAATAAAGTATAATGTTTTAGCTATATTATTTGTTAGTGTTTGTATGTTAGAGTGTGAGTGTGTTTCCCCTGTTTAATGGTAGATCTGGTTAATGGGAGGAGTTGGTGATCTATAAAAGGCTTCTTGTAAGACTCTAGTGTGATTGTGGCTGCTCCTGTGACCTGTTTGCCAAGATTGGATAATAAATACCAAGTTGGTGCACCTTTTCTCTGCCTCAAGTCTCCTGCTTCAGCCAGCCTCTAAGGGCCATTCTAACAAGTGGTGTCAGGAGTTTGTGTCGGATTCATAAAGTGGAGCTAAGGATGACAAAAGAAAGAGAAAAGAAGAAGCACGATCAACAGGTGGAGCCTGATGATGGAGCCAAACCACCCAGTGATCCAGGGGGCTTCACAGCCAGTAACCCAGAGAAGACTGAGGAGCTGACAGAGTTGGTTAAGTCACTCATTCGGTCTCAAGCAGCAAGAGATCAGCAGATGGAAAAAGATGCCTCCCGTCAAGAACAAAGATGGAAGAGTATGCAGCACCAGTTTCAGCAGATGCAGCTACAAGTACATGAAATGAAGCAAGACCCTAGAGGTGAGCAGCAAGAGTCTAGAGCGGAGCGGCCTCAAGATGACAGTGATGATCCAGTTGAGGGGATAAGCCAACGAGTCAATCACGTCAGACCTGAGAGGGACCTCAGCATGCACAGAGAACCTAAACTGCATCCTCTTTCACCTAATGATGACATTGAACATTTTTTGACTACTTTTGAAAGAATGGCTCAAGTCTGTCGATGGCCAAGAGATGAATGGGCTATCCGGCTTATTCCCCTACTGACTGGTAAGGCACGAAGTGCTTATGTCTTAATGGATATTGAAGATTCAGAAGACTATGAAAAAGTGAAGGCGGCCATCTTGCAAAAATATGAGATTACAGCTGAAACCTATCGTCGACGTTTCCGTTCTATGGACATTCTTCCTGGGGAGACGCCACGGGAGCTTTATGTGCGCCTCAAGGACATGTTTTCCAAGTGGATTATACCAGACAAGGCAACTGTGAAAGAAATTTCTGAGACGGTGATCTTGGAACAATTTCTGCTAATGGTCAACCCTGAACTGGAAGTGTGGCTTCGTGAGCATGACCCTAAGACAGCAGAGAAGGCGGCACAACTAGCAGAGGTCTTCACAGCTGCGAGAAAAGGGACAAAACATGGAACCTTTGGACGGGACATCAACTTTGCCCATAGAAGTAAGTCCTCTGGGGATGAACGGGGTTTTGGTCAGATTGAGAACAAGGTATTCTCTAGCAGTAGGCAGAATAACTCTAAGTACAAACCTGATGCAGCTAAGAATTCCCCTTTTCGTGCAGTTAAGCGCGATACAAGATGTTATTTATGTAATGGACTGGGTCACACTCAGTATTTTTGCCCCCTTACTAATCAGTCTAAGCCATCCCTGTTTTGCACTGTGCCCAGGCCAACTAGACATGTTTTTCAGGATGCTGCTCATACTGCACCAGTTTTAGTTAATGGTAAGCGTGAAATAGCGTTGCTAGATACGGGTGGATTTCAGACCGTTGTTTTGTCCTCCTTAATACCTAGAGAGAGGTCGACTGGGGAGCAGTCTCATATAAGCTGCATTCATGGGGATAAACATGTATATCCAATGGCTGACGTATATCTGACTGTGGGAGGGCACACATTTTTCATGTCAGTAGCTCTTGCCTCAAAGTTGCCGTACACAATTATTCTGGGTAATGATGTCCCCATTATTGCAGATCTCATCCAGCAGGCAGGACTACATCCTCACAGAGAGCAGTCAGTGACACACACAGAAAATGCTGCCCAACTAGAAGTAAGGGATGCCCTATTGGCCCAATCTGTAGAGGCTCAGTCTAAAGCAAGATCTACAGGGTACAGCATGGTGACCACAAGGGCGCAGAGTGTACAAAATGTCTTGAGGGAGTTACCATTTTTTGAGGAAGAATGGGAAACGGGGCCTGTTAAACCATCTAAATCTAGAGCTCAGAGAAGAAGAGAGAAGATGAGAGGCTTAGCCAGGCAACCAGATGACGTTTTGATACCATCTCAACTGCTAGATGTTAACCTTCCAGTAAATGTGGGTGAACTTCAGCGGCAGGATCCAACTTTAAAATGTTGGTTTGACAAGGTGACTGATGTTGAAGGAAATGCACAGGGCAGTCCAGGATTTCTTGCTGAGGCTACTTATGTAGTAAAAGGGGGAATTCTGTATCAGTGTAAAGGGGATGTGCAGTCCTTAGCATTACCACAGGAGTTTAGAGAGAAAGTAATGGATCTGGGACACACTGTTCCATGGGCTGGACATATGGGGTTTCAGAAAACACTGTGTAGAATTGCGAGACGGTTTGTGTGGCCAGGCATGTATAATCAGATATCAAACTTTTGTAAGTCTTGTGTTAAATGTCAGCTCACTTCAGGAAGAAAGGTTCCACATGCCCAGCTTTTGCCCCTGCCAATCATTGGTACCCCTTTTGAGAGGATAGGGATGGATGTAGTGGGTCCCCTACAGAAAAGCTCAACGGGTAACAAATACATCTTAGTAATATGTGATTATGCAACGCGGTATCCTGAAGCTTTTCCCCTGAGGTGTGTAAAAGCCAGAAATGTGTCGAACTGTTTGATACAACTGTTCTCAAGAGTAGGCATACCAAAAGAGGTTTTGACAGACTGTGGAACAAACTTTATGTCCAAGCTTTTGCAGCAAGTCTATAAGCTGTTAGGAGTGAAGGGAATTAAGACCACCCCGTATCATCCTCAGACGGATGGGCTTGTAGAGAGATACAATCAAACTCTGAAGAACATGCTGCGCAAGTTTGTTTCCACTACAGGAGCAGATTGGGACCAGTGGTTGCCCTATATGCTGTTTGCCTACAGAGAAGTCCCACAGGCCTCAACAGGATTTTCACCGTTTGAACTGCTGTATGGGCGCCAAGTAAGAGGACCATTGGACCTCCTGAAAGACTACTGGGAAAACCCTGAATCAGCAGAAGAGAACATTGTGGCATATGTGGTCAAGATGCGGCAGCGGTTGGAGGAGATGACAGCTCTGGCACAGGAGAGTATGATGACAGCACAACAGACCCAGAAAAGATGGTATGATCAGAAATCAAGAGAAAGGGTCCTGAAACCAGGCCAACAAGTCCTATTGCTGCTACCAACATCAGATAATAAGCTGCTTGCTAAGTGGCATGGCCCATATGAAGTGACTCGACAAGTGGGTAAGGTCACATATGAACTGTTTATGCCGGACAGAGTGAAAAAACATCAGACATTTCATGTGAATTTGCTGAAAGAATTTCAAGCACGCCAGAAGCCAGTGCAGCATCTCTTGGTTTGTGATGTCAATGGCGAAGAGGAGAATGAGAAGTTTTTGCCCTCTGTTGACCCACAGGCGGGTGGGGTTGATCTGTCTCATCTCTTAGCATCCCAGCAGGAGGAGGTTTCATCGCTGTTGGATCCAGAACTGTTTAGAGAGACTCCAGGTTTCACAGACCTAGTGCAACATAACATCTCCCTCAAGAAGGATGCTCCAGCGCGGCAGAAGAGCTATAGGATTCCAGAGCGGTTGGTGCTGGAACTGAAGAAAGAGATCAACTTTATGCTGGAACTGGGTATCATTGAGATATCAACAAGTGAATGGTGTAGCCCAGTGGTTCTTGTGCCAAAGAAAGATGGCTCACTGAGATTTTGTATTGACTTTCGTTATTTGAATTCTGTGTCTCAGTGTGATCCATATCCTATGCCCAGAATGGATGACCTGTTGGAAAGAGTGGGAGGAGCCAGGTATATCACTACACTGGACTTGAGTAAAGGATACTGGCAGGTGGCTCTAGTACCAGAGGTACGCAAGCTGACGGCATTCAGGACACCATTTGGTATGTACCATTTTAAGGTGATGCCATTTGGTCTTCAGGGAGCACCAGCCTCTTTTCAAAGACTTATGGATCTTGTTTTGAGAAATGTGTCAGAGTTTTCAGCAGCCTATTTGGATGATGTGGTTGTGTTCAGTCATACCTGGGAGGATCACATGCTACATTTACAAGAAGTGTTGGGATGCATCAGGAGAGCTGGACTGACCATCAATCCCCGAAAATGTGCCATTGCCCAGAGAGAGGTGGCCTATTTAGGCTATGTCATTGGATTTGGCAAGATTAGACCTCAGGTGGGGAAGGTTGATGCTATTCATTCGTTTCCTGTACCAACGACCAAGAAGAAAATGAGAAGCTTTTTGGGCCTTGTGGGGTGGTACAGAAAGTTTATTCCCAAGTTTGCAGAGCGTTCAGCAGTGTTGAATGACCTCACCAAAGGCAAGTCTCCAAATAAGATTCAGTGGACGGCTGAATGTGACAGAGCTTTTAAGGATCTTAAACGTGCCATCTGCATGGAGCCTGTTTTGCACACCCCAGATTTTGATAAGTCCTTTACACTGCAGACAGATGCTTCTGGAGTGGGTCTGGGGGCAGTTCTGTTACAGGTGGTGGATGGAGAAATGAAGCCAGTGGTGTTTCTGAGCCGCAAGCTCCTGGACCGGGAGACCAGATATTCAACGGTGGAGAAAGAATGTCTAGCAATGAAGTGGGCCATTGAATCATTGAGGTACTACCTGCTGGGAAGACATTTCTTTTTGGAGACTGACCATCGGGCCCTCCAGTGGTTGCATCGGATGAAGGATGCAAACGCACGTATTGCTGGATGGTACCTTGCCCTGCAACCATACAACTTCACAGTCCACTACAAGGCTGGGAAAACCAACACTGTAGCTGACTGTTTGTCCAGGATTCATGAAGATTGAGGTACTCTGCTCTTGAAGAGAGGGGGGAGGAAATGTAATGAAGAGCTTCATTACTGTTTCTATGACACTTAAAATGTAGTTTTAGAATATTGTATACAAATAACTTGCACTGTGATTTAAAGTATTTTATTTTCAGTTGTGATGGTTTGTGCAGTTCTTCTCAGCTGGCACTGATGACCTGTCAACAAACCAAACCATTGATTACTGTTTAGAATTGTGATTGTTTGTGTAAATGACTTACCTCCTGTTTCTTCCTCTGCAGGGTGTTCAGGCTAAAAGATTCCCCGGGGGCCTGAACACCTTTTAAAGGTTCCGGAAGAGTCCATTATGGATTGAGGGGGGGAAGTAAACTGTATTTTGGTTGGTGTAGTATTTTAGGAATTTAGATAGAAATGTTCTGAGATATTTATAGATGATGATGATTGTTAAATAAAGTATAATGTTTTAGCTATATTATTTGTTAGTGTTTGTATGTTAGAGTGTGAGTGTGTTTCCCCTGTTTAATGGTAGATCTGGTTAATGGGAGGAGTTGGTGATCTATAAAAGGCTTCTTGTAAGACTCTAGTGTGATTGTGGCTGCTCCTGTGACCTGTTTGCCAAGATTGGATAATAAATACCAAGTTGGTGCACCTTTTCTCTGCCTCAAGTCTCCTGCTTCAGCCAGCCTCTAAGGGCCATTCTAACAATTTGATTCAACAGACCAAATAAGTAGTTTCTTCAAATTGAGCACAAAGGAAACATTTTAAATCACAATTTAGGAGTAGTGCTTAGGAGAGTACAATTGTAACGTCATGACATGCAGCAAATATGATTTGTACCCAAACACTAACTTCTGGCTGCATCTCCTGATGAGTCTTAGTCCATTTTTCATTGGCAAAGGCCTCCAATTCATTAAGGTTGTCATACTTGAGTGCTGCAACTTTTTTCAAAACTGTTCAGTAAATTTCAGCTAAATGTAGTAGCCAATCTTCTAAAACCTCTTCTGAAACCAGTAGGATTTTAAAATGTACTCAGAAACAAAGCTATGCTAAGGTCCAAAGATGCCCAAGTTTCAGCTCTGTCGCAGACGGCAGGTCATTTTTTCCTCGGATATCCTAATACTTGAATGAAGTATTCGATCACATCAGATGTTCAAACGTAAGTTCTTATGAAGAACTTTATTCAGAGGTACGTTTGAGACCGTAGAGGTCATTCAAAGTAGGGAGCTATTATGGAATGGTAATAAAATCCTCGTAATATTAGTTTACATTGTTACATAATTTCTATTGGGAGGTTAAATACATATTGTTGCCACTGTGGAAATTACACATTGTAGAGATTGATACATGTTTATGAAAATAAATATATATATTTGTTTGTATTTTCATCTATTAGTAAAAAAAAATCTGAAATAAATTACTAATGTAAATAAAGAAGAAATACATGAAAAAAAACAGCAGAAAATGCTAAAGTTGACAGAAATAATATTAAAACCACTGTTTGACTGTTTTTCCTTTTAGGAGATATTCTTAGGTGAATAACTCCACAGGTTAAGGACAAAGCTCCCCTCCTCACGTTGAAGATGTCACCTTCCGGGGCGATTGCTTTACTTCAAACGCTTGACACTTGCCCTGTAATCCGGCATCTGTACAGATTTAAAAACTAAGGCTTTATAACTCATCAGTGATCCCTCGCCTTACAGAGGGAAGCTCGGCAGAGATGGATCGGCTGGATGGGAGCGTAAAAGACGCCTGAAGTGAGAATTTGAAAGGGAAGGAAAGTGAAGGACTAGGATTGACGTGACTGGCAGGGGAATTGTGCCGCTGCTGAGGCATCATCCACCTGCTTTTGAAGATAAATGCAGCTCAACAGGAAACCCATGTGATATAAGTACCAGAAATGATGAAACGCCATGAAGGCCGGTGAGGATGCTTGATGCTTGACTCCGACTTCTTAATCAAACAGATTGAAGGTCTACAAGAACTGACGTAAAACACTGTTGCACTCTTTACGTCGAGGCTGCAGCATAAGATACAAACCTATGCCATTTTCATCAGTTCAGTGTTGACTGTAAAACTTCCACAGACATGCCGGCAATGTCTGAAGCGGAGGGTGATTTGAGGGAAAAAAACTGCTTAAAAAGTTAAATAAAACGGCCACAGCTTGCATGGACACGCACATTCTTGTGACTCCCTGCCTGTTGGTTAACGTCTAGCTTTGGCAGTTTGACGCCTGCTGCCGTGCAACACCACAGGCCGACAAAATAATCAGCAGAGACCAACAGAACCTCTGAGAGGCGACGAGTTGGCCGCTGATGTCAACAGAAATCAAGGCACGACGCTGCATTGTGCTTTAAAGGAGGGACACTTCTGTACTTTCAACAAGAATGTGGACCACACTGCAAAAAGGGAACTCAAAGTATGTACATTTTTCTTGAAATTTGTGTATTTTTCCTTGATTTGTGCAGTTAAATAAGACAATTTGCCAATGGAATAAGATTTTTGCACTTAAAATAAGAACAATTCATCTCCATCCATCCATCCATTTTCCAAACCGCTTAGTTCCTCATGGGGTCGCGGGAGTTGCTGGTGCCTATCTCCAGCGTTCACCGAGCGAGAGGCGGGGTACACCCTGGACCTGTCCAGGGTGTACCCCGCCTGTTGACCTGGCGACAATTCATCTCCATCATCTTATTTCAAGTGCAGGATGTCTAATTATCTTTTTTTAGGGGTAAAAATACTCATTCCATTGGCAAATGGTCCTATTTAGGTGTTCAAATCAAGGAAATATATACTGATTTCAAGAAAATTGTACTTATTTTGAGTTCCCTTTTTGCAGTGCAGTAGGCAAGAAATGTACCCAACATATTTCCACTAAAGCCTGGACTTTAAATGCTCCCCATAACCTGCGCGACGTGCGTTGATTTACTTCCTGAATCAACAGAATAAATGTCATCCCATTTCATACCTTTGCAAGTTTGCATTCGCAGTCTTCTGGGGAGGATTATAAAGATAATAAATGTTATATATCTAAAGGAACGTCTATCAGTCAGCTTCTCCTCTGCATTCTGCATCCCTGGAGAGCCTGCCTTTAAAAGGTAAGAGGGCAACACAGAGGACTACAAAAACAAAATGGAACCTCACTTCTAAAGGCCTTAGTGAAATTTAGTCTCTGTGCATCAAACATCAAAAGTAAAAAATGCTGAAATCTTTAAGTTTAATCAACTTTCGTTCAATTCGAAGCTGTTGTGACACTAATAAGATCGTACACGATGCTGTTTATCAGTTTTATTTTCCATAGAGATTAACAGCCTGAAAACTGAGATTCATTAGCTGTTCAATCAGCAACACTGATGACTGACCAACACCAGCAGTGGTTTGGCAAAACATAAAGATTACAGTCTAAGTCCTGACAGGGTTGGTCTAGACTCGAAGCAGGGGGGGTGGTTTTATGCACTGCGAGGAGTAAATTCACAAAATCAAGGCCAGGGAATTTTGTGTTTCCTGCTGTTATTTGAAAAGCCAGAAGAATTTTCTATTTCCTGCTGCAGCACGCATTAAAATTGCATTGATTCTGTAACAAGTTTCATCCTTCTTGCTGTTCCTAATGTCACTTCTTGCTATCATTACATCATTCTTGTTGCAAGACATTTCCAGCTTGCTGCTTGGTATTTGTTCAGTTTTTTTTTTTCCGCCTTTCTAATGTATTTAGACTTTTCTTTGATTGTTATTACGCTCTGAACTAGATGAGGATTTAAGTTGTGCTGCAATCACACATTAAGTTGCTCTGCACTGTTGTGTCGACAACATACTATACCAATTTTATTTGTTAAGCACTTTAAACACCCACAGGACCAAAGTGTTATACACAATCATAAAATACAAACGAGCAATCATAAAACAAGCAAACTGGTATATAAAATTAGTAATAAAATGCAGTAAAACTAAATCGGCATCTCAGATTGTGTTAAAAGCCAAGGAAAAGAGATGGGTCTTAAGAAGTTATTTTAAATCAGAAAGGGAAGAGGCAACCCAATTACTTACTCAGTTATTTACGTAACCACAAACATCAATGTAGTTAATTGGGATTTTAGACCAAAACAAAGTGGTGAATAATTGTTGAAATGATATAAAATGGCTATTTTCTTTGTTAAAATTAGAAAAGTTTGTTATGATTAGTAATAATTAAGATGCTTGAGTTATTATTTTGTAAACCTTATTTAAACTCAGGGGCTGCAACAGAAAGACAGCTGCTACTTTGCAGGAAGAAGGTCCTAGGTTTGAATCCCAGGTGGGTTGAATGGCGTTTGTATGCTTTCTCTGTGTATGCGTGGATCTCTCGGGATTCCTGTCTTCCTCCCACCGTCTAAAAACATTATACTGGCTTCTCTAACCTGATCTTAGAAGAAACTGTGTGTGTGTGTGTGTGTGTGTGTGTGTGTGTGTGTGTGTGTGTGTGTGTGTGTGTGTGTGTGTGTGTGTGTGTGTGTGTGTGTGTGTACAGTTGTCTGTGCCTGTGTTAATCTGTGATGTAACGGCAGGTTGTCCAGGGTGTCAATCACTGCCTTATATAGGGATTATTGCAATTTAAGCTCATTATTCCAATTTGAACCAATTAAACTACATTATTTTGCACAAATTTGATCTTGCTTCCAAACTGTTGGCCTGTAATTTAGACATAGATATAATGCACGCATTCTGGCTAGTTCTGGATGTAGACTGAAAAATAGCCAATGTTTTGCTCTCAAGTAAAAGTGGAAATGTGACACTTGATTGTTGTGGATAGAGCTGCATGTTGAGAAAACCGTCGACGGTTGTATGAAATGTAATATCCGCATTTCGAGGCGTGTTTAGGTTTAATATTACAAAAGCATTTTCTAGACTTTCAACAGCGCATCTCCACAGTGTCAAAGATCTATTTCATGGTCTCTGCTGTCCTGCAGATAAATGCTGTAAGCTTTTCACCTGCCTCGCTGATCCTTTCTTCCGTCAATGCTCTCTCTTGCATTGAGACAAATCTCCATAAAAGTTTTAAACGCGTGTAATTTGTATGCAGGGTGACCACCATTTGTGACAGCCTTGCACACACACCCAGACCTCATATTAGAAGTGCAGCTCAGTGGGAGATTAAAAAAAAAAACAGGATGAGGTGACGGAGCTGCCTGCCGACTCCTCAGTCAGGATCCTCCTGCAGCTTGCCCATTCATCTGAAGGTTAATATGAGCTCAAATTGTCCAATTCCAAGACATAAAGGGAGAGGGGGACTTGTAAATTTTTCAGAACACGTCAGGTGCTGCTTAAACTGAAAGCAGCAAGGAAAACTAGAAATGAAATGGGTGGCAGATATTATTTTTTAATTTTTTCCTGTCGAAAGGATGAAGAAAAAAAAATAGCTTCCCCCACAGACCTGCATACATCCTGACTTAAATGCACACGTTTGCAGAACTTTGAGGATTTTCAGCATGGCCGGTTGGACACAATGGGAAGCTTTCTAATTCATCTGATCTTGATTGGATTAAACGTCTGATGCAAGTGCAATGTCTTCTTTTTTTTACCTCATGTGAAGATATCTAAGCCAACTGGTGCAGATGGATGATCTGCATTCATCCTTGTCTGACCTGTCAATAACAGCCCAAGATGAAATGCAGGACGGAGCATGTTGCATAACCGCTTACTATTCAACAAGGTCGGCTTCATCAAACATCTGCTTACGTCAAATAAATTGTGAATCATATACATAAAAAAAAAAAAAATGACCATATACCGGACTGAGTGTGTGCTCCAGCTACACGAGCAAAGTTCCTGCAACGTGACTTCTTCTACATGATTAGCAACACCGGCAGCGTGAAGCTAATCTCTAACTGCAGGAAAGCCCACCGGGTAAGGAGGTGTGAGGAATCCGAGCGAGTTGGCTGGAACCACAACATAAGTGGCAGAAGGAGAGGAATTAATCACTTCAAAGAAGACCAAAATATGTCCAACACCTGCAGTGGTCACACATTAAAACTTCCAAGTCGTGCTCACTCCTCCTGAGTGCAGATTCACCAGCGGTCTGCGGAGGTTTTAAAAAAAGACATTTAAGGGAATCGAGTTTCTCTTTGCCTTCTAGACAGAGTATATATTAGATCCTCCTATTTGGGTGTGTTGTCTGTGACAATTAGTGTTTAAAAAGTGTGTACACTACCAAGTTTAGAGGCCATCATTAAAGACATTTAACACATTAATCTTCTTATACAGTTTAACTGAAAACAAAACAGCTGTCTTCAGGTGAGATTTAGATCAGACAAATTTTTGTATCCTGGACAGACTATTCCAGATTATTTTCTTCTTGTGAAGCCATGATTTTCTTCACTTGAATGCATGTGTTGGGTCTCTGTTTTGCTGAAACTGGGATACTGGTATTTATAATTTCACCCAGTTTTAAACAAAAACCCCTGTTCAAGCTGAAAAATGTAAGCCCAGAGCATGACACTGCCTCCACCATGACTCTCAGTTGGCCCGCTGTTCTCCTGATTATTTTAGTTTTTGGTCAAACCTGTATTTCAATACGGTGGCCAAGAAAATAAACCTTGGTTTCAAAAGAGCTTAAGACACTCTCCCACAAGGTATTGGGGGATTTTAGCCAGGCCTCTATGTTCCCTTTGGAAGGAAATACTTTCATCTTGCCACCTTGAATTTTTATTATTATTTATTTATTTTTGTCCAAATATGGAAAATTAGGAAGTTTGTTTTCAGGTGTTGAAAACAACCAGCACGAATCAAAAACTTATGGAGCTTTGTCAGAAACTAATGACTGTCTTCTCTGTATTATGAGATACAATCATATTCAGTAACTTAAAATATGGGTTCTAATGATGCTTATTTGTCAGATTAAAAGTACCTTTTGAAAATAACAACCTTTAAGCATGTATTAGACATACATTTTCATTAAACCAACATTTCTGTTAAATTATTTCATTTTTATTAGTAAGAAGTCATATTTATCCTAAATATCATGTTTTCATTATATACATAAGCAAAACAATTATCAATAGTAACAGAAATAAGGGCTTTAAAATATCAGTATCTGAGTAATTAACATAATGTTTTTACTTTAGTTTTTTGGATTACTGGAAAAAAAATGACTTTTTGTTAATGTTCTAATTTATTGAACATGACTGTATATAAAATTCTGCAGCTTATTGGAACCTTGATCTGACTGACGCAATGATTTGCTCAATTGCAACCTCTGCAATAGGGATTAGTTTTATGATGCAATGAGTATCTGCTAAACGAGTTTTCAGATTAAGCAGATGTTCTGTAATCGATGGCAGGTGTGTACTAGAGAAGACTGAATGCTGACGTTGAATGAGAAGGTGCTTCCACAAAGTGTTCAAGGGCTCGCATCTATCCCTGCAGGTTATTGCAGCGTTACATTTTTTTTATGTCTTCCCCTTAAAGAGCTGTTTGGCGTTCAGGTTGAAAGGGATACGGGTCAAATTAATGTTTTCAAATTATTCATCATTCCATTTTTTTTTTCCTTGAAAACCTAGAGAAAAAACCTAGAAAAAAACCTAGCAGGGATTTAAACTTTCTAAACTGGCTGTGGTCTAATAAGACAAATAAATGTTCATTTTTCAGGAGCCAGCAGAAATGTTTGACAAGTAGTACTTAATTAACATTGCCTGCTTCTCTGCCCTTTGTATTGCTATATATGTTTACATGAGATACTGTGAACCAAAGCAACATGACGGAGTAATTTTAGACTATGTAAGACAAAATGTTATCAAAAGCAATTTACTTAATGGTTTCCATCAGCTTCATATGACCAAAATACAAAGACACAAATAAGAAAACACACCACAGGGAAAAGCTAATTAGGGCCTGACATTAATCATATTACAAGCTGATTTATTTTCAAGACTGAAAGAAGGATGATGTCTGAAATCTGGGCCAAGAGATGATGTGAGACATGGAAAAACAGAAAGCTGGAAGGTGGGTTGAAAATGTCAGAACCTGAAGAAAGAAATAGATTATTTTCTATTACAGAAACAAGGTCTCTCTTTAACTGGCTTTTAAGGTGACATATTGACAATTTTCTTTTGAGGACTGAATCTCTGTCATTTCTATGACACGGAGACGAATTTAGACCAACTAGTCACAAAATGTCTTTCTCCTTTATTAAACTGACTTTACAAAAATATACAAGTAGCCTCGCACAATTAACTTTAATGGAGCACTTGAGCTGCTTCCACGCCAGAGAAGTCACGCTCCTCCAACGACCAGAAGCTGCCGAGGGATTTCTAACGCATCACGACGCTGATGCCGGCATAAATCACACCAGTGGGGAGTTAGAGAATTGAATCCGGATTACGCACCTGGCTCTGCCGCGTGGATACGGTTTATGAGAAAGGGGGAAAAACTCAGTTAAGGGTTTATTCTGCCAGGGAACCACCAGAAGGATGTTAATATTCAGGTCTTTGGTTATGTGCAACACTCGTTGAATGAATTTTCTCCCCGCGGCTCAAGCAGGATTTTGCATATGGCCGAAGGATTTCTGATTCAATCATGGGTGACAGCCAAAGCTATATATAAAAAAAAAATCCACCTAATAATTACTCTTCTCTTTTCTGATATTGTGGATCAGCACTGTTGAGGATTAGACTCTCAACAACTGTGTAACACCATATAAAGCTGCTAAAAATAGAATAAAACACCCATCTCTTATTCACACAGTTTGCAGCTTGCTCACTTTCTTGCCCCTCTTCTCACCGCTCTCCTTTTTTTTCCCCCTCTCTCTTCTTCTCGCCCCCCTCCCCTGCCTGTCTCACACTTCCAAAATCGCAGCCATGCAGCAGAAGCTTCAAAGAGCATAGATAAGTTGGGGTAGCGCAGGAGCGACTGTAATTCATCACAACACACACAATGGTAATGCCAGTATCACGACTAGAGTGGCATTTGGGTTTAAATCCTCCTCGCTTGGACCGGCAGGGAAGACGCTGCACAGCACGAATGTTTAAGTCTTCACTAAGTTTGGGCGTAGTTTTTGGAAAACAGCATGAGGAGAATGCAAAACTTCATAGGGTTGTGTAAAATAATGCTTTAAAAAGTTGTACACATGGGCCTTTGCATTTGATGCAAAACAAGTTTGATTCACTTAATAAAATAATTTTCCGCTGTATTTTAAGCGAATTGTATTTTAAATCTTAAGCAAACATATATACCTGCTGTGCTATATATATATATATATATATATATATAAATCATTTATGTTTCTTCTGTTTCAGGCGGTGGGAAGGCCAAATAAAAGCCTTTGTTTTTCTGCTACTAAAACATCAACCTGAAAGATGACCATTAAATATTGATGAGGGAGAGAAGTGGATTTTAGCTCATTTTGACACCACCCATAAATGTGCTTTTGCGGGACTAAGAACAGGAAAAGACGTCCGCAACACAATGGATGAATAGGCCGTGCAGAAACAGGCATGTAATCACTGAAAACTGCAGCGAACCTCTGAAAACCAAAACTCTACATGGCATTAGGTCAGCCATAGCCAGGGGCACTTTAGTATAGCACCCTTTTTTTATACCAAAAAGAAAGAGGACGCTTGAGCCAATTCTTAAAAAGCACGCTGTAACTCTATTGGAATATATGTTACCTGACGGGATTTAGTTTCAGTAATGAGTAGAGATCTCAAAATGCAGAACATACTGTAAAACATCACAGTATGTGCAGGGCATGGAAAAAAATATTCATGCAAACTGAAGGTTTTTCACATTATAACCACAAACCTCATTGTTTCTTATATAATAGACCACATAGTGGTCTATTATATATATTATACATGGTTTTCAAAGTTTTTACAAAAATAAAATCAAAAATATGTGTCTTGCATATATAATCAGCCTCTATTAAACTGATACCCAAAAATAAAATCCAACGCTATTCCCTTCGTAAGTACAGAAACAGTAAACTGAGTCCACCAAAATAACTCCGAACAAAATAAAGCCAATTCTTTTAAAAGGGCTCAGAGGTTTGTTAGGGATTGTTAGTGAAGACCATGGAACATAGCAGACAGCTCAGTGATTTACCCGCACAAGGAGAATGTGGAGAGATCAAGTCACCTAACATGATGATTTATTTATTTTTTTGACTGTTGGAGGAAGCAAGAGTACCCAGAGAATATGTGAAGTCTATGCAGGAAGAGCCCAGTTCAGCATTCAAAGCCAAAAGCTTCTTGCTTTAAGACCACAGTGCCAATAACCATCCCGCCCTGACAAACATTTAAATAAATTGAAAAGATGTACAAGAAACAGCCTAGAGGCCCATGGAAGTTCTGGAAGAGCTGCAGAGATCCGTGGCTCAGGTGAAATTATCCGTTGGCACGTCAACAAATCCGATCCACGTAGAAGAGTACCGAGGAGAAAGCCACTATAAAAAGAAATCTGTTTTTGTGGCATGCCATGTAGGAGATACAGCAAACATGTGGAAGGAGGTGCTCTGGTCATATGAGACCAAAATTTAACTTTTTAGCCTATATGCAAAATGGTGTGTTAAAAATTAACAACGCACATCACCCTGAGCACACAGCCCCAACACATGGTGGCAGCAATGATAGGGAAGCTGATCGCTGTTGATGGGAAGGTGGATGTAGCTAAATACATGGGCACATTTGAAATAAACTTGTTAAAGCTTGCAAAAGATTTGACTCCTACGGAAATTCACCTTCCAGTAGGACAACAGCCCTAAACATAAAACCAGGGCTACAATGGCATGATTTCAATGGAAACGGCACATGTTGCATTCCATTCGCCCTGGAAATCCAAAGTAGGAGCTGGGAATTAGGTAGAAATTAAGGTATAGGTACACAGCGTGTCAAAGAAGTCAGGACTCCAATATAAACATCAATGGCAAAGCTCTTGTTTTGTTCATAGTACCTCTTATAAACTTCCTTTGAAGCTTCACTCTCCACATGCAAACACTACTTTTAATTTGTTCGGTTCAGAGTTGCAGCCGCTACATGCATCATTGATTTTAGACGCACTCTTACAACTGTGTCTTGAAAAAATAGACATGTTTTCATCATGGCTTACTGTTGTTGGTGCAAGGAGATGCTATATTGGATCCGAGAATCGGCCTTAAAAAATAAGTTTGACTTTCCCAAGGAGAAGGTTTGGCTATAGCGGCCGTTGCAGTGGATTTTTCCGATCGGAAGCCGGACTTTTCGAGTTCCGACTGCAAACGGGATGCAACAACAGTCTAAGCCCAGAACTTGGTCCAATAAATAATCCATGGCAATAACTTAAAAATGCTGGTAGAGACACATCCCAAAAGACTTTGCAGCAGTATATGCACCAATAGGGGATTCATCAAGATATTGCTGTAGGGGAGCTGAATACACATATATGCAACAATTCTCAGATTTTTGTTTGTAAAACTTTTTATTTCCATTCCATTCCAAACATGTGGTACTTTGTGTTAATTTCCCACATTAAATCCCAATAGAAAGTTTGTAATTGCAAGGTCAAACAGTTGATAGGGTATGAATACTTTTGTAAGCCTATTCTGCAATATATATATATATATAAATACACATATATAATTTATTTATTTTTTTTTTTTATCAAATCTTTCTGCATTCTTATTGCAAGAAACATCTGTTGGCTACAAGGATAAGCATATCAACCGTAGCACGGCAGAATTCAAACATTTACAACACTGATGATACGTTTGGCAGAATTATATATCTTACATGTATATTATTGCAGTAAACTATTAAACGTCTTCTGTATTTTCCCGCCCTGGCTTTCATGTCAGACCTGTGGCATGTGCAGCCATGCTGAGATCAAAGGATCGCAGTGAGGAGAAAGTGAGCACACCCTCCGCCAGCGCACACATGTTCACACCTGACGTCTCTCTCACAGCCTATCAGCATTAACACATCAACGTGCCACACTGTGTTAATCTTTAAAGCACCGACAGGAAATCTGGGCACGCGAGGAAATCGGGGCTCAACTGGAATTGACTGATGATTTCCCCGCTGCGACTGAACAACACTGAGAGAAGTGAGTGATGAATCCACAAAAAGCTTTTTGAAAAAAAAAAAAGAAGATGTTTGAGCTCGCAGAAAGTGGGACGGAGTTGACTGCTACATCCCTAAAACACCTGCGTTGCATAACATTTCCACTTGTTTTTTTTTGCAAATGTTCTCTTGCACATCAACACTTACTGGCTTGCATGAGCTGACCCTGGCGCCCAAACACCTGAGAGAAAGGGCTTCGACTGCAGGTGAGCGTCTCCTCCATGGTTGAGCGTCCTGGAAGACGGGTCCTTCTCTGGAGTGCACCGGAGAGGTCAGCTTTTCTCTTATCTCCCCCACCTTTCTCAGACCGATTTGCCTCCGACGCCTCTTCACGACCCCCTACTACGCCTTGCTCAGAGATGTCATGCGCCTGCTCCAGTTGCGTCTCCGCTGACTGCAGATCAGCAGCTCGTCTGATCGCCTCTTATGCCACTGAGAGTTGCCCGCTCCTCTTTGGCTGATGGGAGATCTGTGTGTTGCGCTTGCTCTCAGCCCGCTCATTAAAGCTCCAGTGTGGCGCTGCTTCAGATGGAGAGCACAGCGTGAACAAAAGCAAAAGAGAGGGATAGAGCAATGAGAAAGAGGAGAAGCCTGCTGCAGTGAGAAAGACAGACTCTTACCCCTCTGATCAACGTGAGAGCACTGATCGCTGTGTGTGTGTGTGTGTGTGAATAGACGTATGCAAATGTGTGTGTGTGTGTAACAGCTACCATTATACCCTTCTGGTGCCTGTTTCGTCTTCTCCTAAAACTACTGGGTTGTGAAAAAGCATTTGCCCCCTTACAGATTTCATCTGCAGCTCTCATCTACAAGGGGGCAAAAAGCAGGTGTCTAATGATTTCATTCATCAAGGGGGGGAAAAAAAGCTATCCTGACCAAACCTGGCCTTATGTGAAGCAGTAATTTCCCCTTAAACCTGATAAGTGAGTAGCTGTGTCATCATGGAGGAATATTACGGCAACCCTTTGCAGAATTGTTTTAACCCGCCCACGATGCAGGGGTTTCAAAGAATAAACATCATGCAGTATAATTTATTTATTTTTTAGCCATTTGGATGCTGGCTTACTGGTACGCCACAGATCATTGTGCAACGTAACCCAAGTCACGTGAAGTCCCGAAGCCTTGATATTGTACAAGATTACCGGGTAGAAACCAAAATGCCGTTTTCTTCTACAGTGATCTTGAAGAAGCCAAACATGTGCAGACCAACGCATCAATCCAAAAAAAGTTTCAACCTTTTTTGGATTGATCATGACCTGGATGACTGAGAATCTTCACCAACAGACCAACACATCACCACCACGTTTGACTGTATGATACATTTTCCTTGTTAGTTTTACAGATGTGTAAAATCTTCATCTTTGGTTGTGTCAGTCCAAAGACTATTTTGCCCAAAGGCCTTCACCATCAAGATGGTTCTAAGCAAATATGAGACAGAACTTTGTGTCATTTTTGGTCAGCAGTGGTCATTGGGACTCCCCCATGGACGCTATTTTTGCCTTACTTTCTTATTGTTAAACAATGAACAGTAAGTGCTGGTGAAAATTCAGGTCAGTCATCCAGGTCATGGTCATTCCAAAAAAAAAGTTAAAAACAAAACTACTGGACTTGTTTTCTGAAGTTTGAAGACGTTTCGCTTCCTATCCAGGAAGCTTTCTCAATTCAAAAAGTCTGGAGTAATGTGGAGCATCAAGGATTCCATTCCAGATTAATAGATGTTGACGACTATTTCACATCTGTTCCTCAAGTGTTACCATTTGAGGTCTTTGAGCCGATTTCCTAAAGGTTTTGTTTATTTCTAGCTTATAGTGTAATGGTTACAGAAAGCTTTTTGAGCCACATGCAGAAAACCAGGACACAATGTAGCTAAGTTTCCAAGCCCCAAATAAACCAGGTGGGGGGATCGTTGGCTCTCACAACGCCTTATCTCTCCTGCAGGTGAGGAGCAGATCATCATCAGGTGTGCGCTAAGGGAATGATGGCCACGCCCACCAGCAAAGATCTTCTGCTCAGGAGAGACCTCACACTTAGACACAAGCTTACCTGAATCATGACACGTAGAGGCTCCGTCCGAAAACGTCTAATTATAGCTCCTAGCTGCTGCTCCTTGGGGTCAATAGTACGAACTCTATCGTGAGGAGGAAAGGAGCCTCGGACTGCTGTGCCGATTTCAGACAGCCTTTAACTCCGACGTCATTATGTGACAGAAACACACATGGACGATGTCCTGGCCTACAGCCTTCTGAAAAAAACTACAAAGCTCTCTTCTTCCTGAACATTTTTGTTAATTTTAAGGTTTGTTTGGTAGCTTTTATCCTTTCTTAAATGACATCTGTTTTTTGTATGAACTAAAGTTAACCTTGTATGATTTTAAGATTGAAATGTGTAGTATAAACAGAAGAAATCTACTGACGGGTAAAAACCTTTTTTCTTTTACTGCAGTGTTTCTTCTAAATCCAATCCCACTCCCTTAAGATGACTTGAAATGCAAAGTAAAGTAACAGGTACGCCTAAGAACAATAAAAGCAGATTTATAACACCTAAAACAACTTTAACTTAATTTCAGGTTGATTTGAGGCACACACCCAGCATGGTTCTCCGAGAGCTAAATCTCTGCAAACTAAATTTGCCTCACAACAGCAAAGCTGCGCTCTATTCCTTCTCCCAGTTTCTTCCTGTACATCTTGAGGATTATCTTCCTGAAATAGACAGAGAAGACAATAAATCTCAACGTTTCGTTCACGTACTGTCAGCTACATGCAGATGTTATATGGTATCTTGCAAGGCAACAAAAAAAACTGCTTTCACAAATACGTCTAAAAGAAATACAGGGATTGTGACCGAAAACAAAAAAATGAACTCATCCACAGACACAAAAATCTGTTTCAAAGTAAAGGGGCCAAAGGATCATTAAAAATGGATCTGCATATTTTATTAATGTCCTTGTTGCCACGTCTGTTCCCCTCTCACATGAACAGCACTGCAGAGGAGAAAAGGCGGCAGCTCCAACAAAGCGCTTTTTCCTTGCGGTTTAACAGCTTGGTTATGCTGCTTCTATCCAGCGCTGCTAGGAGTCTAAGTCGCAAATGCAATGTCAGAAACGTGCCAACCGTGTCATGCTAAGACATTGTAATTAAGGCAACTTTTCAAAGAGAGAATGGAGGCAAGTCCAGCAGTGATCTTCTACAAAACAAGTACCAGGACAATAAATTACTCCTGTTTATGTCAGCAAGAAGAGTGACGGTTTTCATCTGATTATTCCTGTTCCACCGACACTGACAGAATATATGTTACTGGTTTGAAGTATTTCTATCATAGAATTTGTCAATCACTGATATTAAAGCAACAGCCTTTGGTTTTCCAATTGGCACATGTCATCCATCCATCTGGCTTGTGCGTATCTCCAGCAGTCATTAGGCAGGACAGAGTGCCAGTTCATCACGGAGCAAACAGGCCAGACAAGCATGCAGACACAGTCACATCTAATGGCATTCCAGAGCAGCCAATTAACCTAACACTTAAGTTTTTGTTTTTTACAGGACAGGTCGGCAGCCAGTCACAGCATTTCAACTTTGCCTCTCCCTCAATATGTTTCTTTACACTTAAGGTTGCTGAAGGAAATCTACATTATGCGTAAAGCTTTTGCGATCAAATATCAGAGAGAGAAAAGACACGAATTGGGCTAACACTTTGAGCTGTGTCAGTGCTGAACATCTGGCTTTCTAGCAGTTTTGCGGTATTGCCAGTATATGGCGGCACATCTGTTTGTGTCAACTCATTGCGCCCGTTGCTTGGGTTCTATTTAGGCTCAAAAAGGATCATCAACACTATCTGGATCGACGCTTGGAGTATACAGCCTTATTTTATCATAATCAACTGGATTTTGCTCTTTTTGGTATAGGCATATAACGTGGCTATATACCTTGAAATACTTGCCCATTTCATGTTTGTTAAAGTAATGTGTTGTTTCCCTACTTAATAATATGAATATAGATCAGTGGCATTATTAACTATATGTCTGGAGTCTATCAGTGATGTATAACCAAGTAAAACAATATTTACATTTCAAGTGAAGGGCTAATATTGTGAGGCTACACAGTTGGCAGCATTGTTGCCTTGCAGCAGGAAGACCCTTGGTTTGATATATGTTTTATAATAGATAACTTTTTTAATTTATGTAAAGTATTTAGTTAGAGCTCAATACTTTCAATTCTGAAAAAAAAATCATCCATCAAAATGATTTTTGATTCCATTATTTATTAATTTAATACGATTCCATGTAGGCCATCATTGGCTGGCAATCATATTAATAAACAATAAATTGCACCTTTTTTTTTTCTTCTTGTAAAATTATTATTTTGTAATTCACCAAATTTAGTAATTGGACAGAAAGATGCTTTAATGAAACGGATAATTTGTCATCAAAAGCCTCCTGGTCTTAGCTGGCTGTGGGAGAGATGGTGTAACGCTGCATTAATGTCACCTTTTCACATAATAACACATGCAATCCAAATCTCCCCTTCCACAAAACAAACGGCATATTTTTAACCCTACGGGTTACCGGTATTTTGGTTTTTGGCCACACCAGACAAAAGAAGGGTTTTCAGCACACCTACAAGGGAGAAACATAATAACTCAGTGCATTGCTGTTTTCATTTTTGCCAAAAAAAAAAGATATAATAATAATGTTTAAGCATGATGAAATTAACAAGTTGGAGATCAAAGGTTTCTCACCAGACTTGGGGGATAGACGCTTCTGTTTTTATTGCAGATCATCTCTAATCTCGGGTCCTCACTTCCTTCCATAATTTCCTGTGAGAGTTCAACATCACCGCAGGCTAAAATCTTACGCTGTTTTTCAAGCATGCAAATGCAGCGTCGCAGTTTTGAAGTTCTAGGTCGGCTTGTGAGCTCGGGGAGATCCGCCTCCTCGCGGCCCTGGATTGTCACTGTTAGGTACGCCGGCACAGCTCATGACAAAAAAACTCATCTGCCAGAATTCAGACAGCAACTCCCCTTTTACCCACAGACTTCTGAAATGCACCGCCGAAGTGTCACCTGGAGAGCACGATGTCTTTTTAAGGCATAGTCACAGCAAAATCCTATAAAAGTTAACATTTACTCGCCTCTACTTCCTCTCACTTCAATAACAAAGCAGGCCTCTCAGTGTTATTTGGATTTCTTGGAGGGGGATAAAAACACAAACCCCTGGGGGAAAAAAAAGAGAAAAGTCCAAACCCCCTCATGATCATTTGTTGCAAATGTACTAACAGCTTCTGAAGAGTAGAGGTATGAGCTCCACCAGAGGGGAGAACAAATCCACAAAGCCTTCAGACGGAGCACACGGTAAATTCAAGCACGCTGCTACACTTGCTGCTGCTGCGGAGTCCATCTGCATTTTATCACAGCTCCAGCCATGGCAAGGGGATGAGGCAATTAAAGCGATACGTCAGCAACTCTGACACTTTGAGGACTTTCTGCTAATATTGAGAAACGAGAAAAAAGAAGATCTGTTATTTGGACTCCCGAACTTTATGTCTGCGGCAACAAACGAGGCGCCGTGCTGCCGGATTTCCAATTAAATGCTCGTCTCGTTGCGCTGCATGTTGCTGAACAATTACAATTAGGCAGAGATTGCTTTTACTCCACTAATGATTTACCGGGGTGTGCGAAGTGAGGACTTCACACACACAGACCTTGCCCCTGATGGACAAACAGACAGGAACAGCGGCCTGCTTTGAGGGAATAAGCCGTTTGTTACTGTGAAAGGGCTATTTTCGACTGTGCAACAATGTCATAACGAGCAGTAATACGGGAAATTGTACTTCTGTACAATTTGTTGAATCCCATAAACCCTAATGAAAACGAAAATGCAGTAGTTGTGATGTTAGCAATAAAGTCGGACAGGCTTAAAACCTCTTGTCAGTGTTGTTGTAATAGCATGCTTGCACTGAGGTTTATTACAAACCTCCAATTTTCCTTACACGTCACTGTGAATTTAATGCTTGACTCTGTTTTGTTCTCCTATTCAGTCAGCTGAGGGGATTATAGAGATAGTTTGGGCATGTTCACATCCTACCAACATCATTTAAAGACATTCTGGATAGGAACCTCACATTTTTACTCTTTAGATTTATTCAAAGTTGTTTAAAGATGCTGTTCTCTTTTTGGATCCGTTGCAAACTTAGATTAATATTTTTGTTTTTGTTTTTCTTTAAAGGAGTTCTGACAACTATGTCTCTGAAAACCAATAATGTTTGGACATTTCAGGGTCAAAAACACTCTTTTCTTTTATCTCAAGAGACTTTTTGAATTAGTTTTAAAGACATCTTTGAAAACACTGCTACACGGAATGATTAAATATTGTGAGTATTCATCATCACAGGCTGAACCTTCAACTTGTTTATTCAAATTCTCTGTGACAGATCGGCAGAAAGAAGAACACGGGGAAGAAAAAAACAGTTTTCATACATTTCTACAACAACAACAAAAAATAAATAAATGTGTGCAACAACAAACCCAGTCTCAAAACAATATTTGCGGCCTGAACCTTTCCATTGGGCTGCTGGCTGAATGTTTCCTGTCGTTTTGAACCTTTGCCTCCTTTCCATTCTCGCAGGCTTTCTTCTGGGATTACCTTGTGTTCAGCTCCACCCATCTTCCCAAAAAACTCTGACCAGCCTCCCTTTCCCTTCTAAACACAAGCATCCTCGCAGTGTGGTGCTGCTACCACCGTGTTTCACGTGGTTGTTGCATGTTCGGGGTGATTGGAGGCGTTAGTTGTCCTCATCGTGAAAGAGTTTTTTCCACATAAGGCGAAACGTTCCATTAGAGCTCATTTGAACAGAAAACCTTCTTCCACACATCTGCTGTGTCCACTACATGGCGTGTGATCCCTGGCTGGTCCATTAAGGCCAGACCTATGGCGTGCACATGTAGTTGTCCTGTTGACAGACGATCCCAATTGTGGATCCCTGAAGCTACTCTAGAGCTTGGATGTTTTTTTTTCTAATACTCTTCTTGTCCTGGCTGTCAGTTTCGGAGGACGACCTTGGTAGGTTTGCAGCTGATCCATATTCTGTCTATGTTCTGATCATGGATCAAATACTGTTTGGAATGTCGTTCTTCATCCTAACCCTGCATTAAACGTCCCTGCAACTTAATCCCTGACCGATCTGCTGTGTTTGTTGGCCCTCATATACGTAACAGCTTGTTCACTCATGTCCAACAAACCTCTGTGGCCTTCACACAACAGCTGGATTAATACTGGGATTAAACTACAGATGGATTTTGTTACCAGATTAGGTGACTTCTACAGCCAACTAGGCTGCAGAGGATTTTATTAAGGCTATTCGCAGTAAATGTTCAATTCAATTCAATTCAATTTTATTTATATAGCGCCAAATCATGAAACATGTCATCTCAAGGCACTTTACAAAGTCAAGTTCAATCATATTATACAGATTGGGTCAGATTATACAGATTGGTCAAAATTGTCCAATATAAGGAAACCAGTTGATTGCATCAAAGTCCCGACAAGCAGCATTCACTCCTGGGGAAGCGTAGAGCCACTGGAAGAGTCATCTGCATTGTACATGGCTTTGCTGCAATCCCTCATACTGAGCAAGCATGAAGCGACAGTGGGAAGAAAAACCACCCATTAACGGGAAGGAAAAACCTCCGGCAGAACCGGGCTCAGTATGAACGGTCATCTGCCTCGACCGACTGGGGTTACAGAAGACAGAACAGAGACACAATAAGAGAGACAAACAAGCACAGAAGCACACATTGATCTAGTAATCTGTTCTACATTAGATGGTAGTAGCGGGTGAGCCGTCTTCTCTGGATGATGTCACAGTTAACAGAACGCCAGACCAGGTGTACCTACTATGAAGAGAAAAGAGAGAGAACAGAAAGTTAAAGCAGAAATGACAACACATAATGCATAATTGAAGAACAGTAGAACTCAATAGAGTGAGAAAATTAGATCCTGATATACTCCAGTAGCCTAAGCCTATAGCAGTAAAACTATAAAGGTAGCTGATCTGCACATTTGCACACTGTATTGTATCCTGCAAAATTGATGCTGCACCTTAACCGGAAACGTACTGCAAAACTGTGTACAATGAAACTGTCTACTTAAATCACTGCTGCACCCTACTGCATATTTGTCTACATTTGGTTTACATTGTTTACATTTCAACTGCCTACTGTTCACTGCTGCACTTTATCCGGAAGTAAATTGAAATTTACCCTGTAAGGAACTGCGATTGATCACTGCACTTTATCCTGTACTGTAATTCACTGCAAGGTATCCTGTAGAGTTACTGCAATATTTCTGAGCTGTGTGAAAACAAAATTTCGTTCTGTATGCACTCTGTGTATACAAAATGACAGTAAAGAAAGTCTAAGTCTAAGTCTAAGTCTAAGCTGAGAGTAACATGAGCCACTAGTTATAATTTTTGTCAAAAAGAAAAGTTTTAAGCCTAGTCTTAAAAGTAGACAGGGTGTCTGCCTCACGGACCAAAACTGGGAGTTGGTTCCACAGGAGAGGAGCCTGATAGCTAAAGGATCTGCCTCCCATTCTACTTTTAGAGACTCTAGGAACCACCAGCAGACCTGCAGTCTGAGAGCAAAGTGCTCTGTTAGGAACATACGGGGTAATCAGAGCTCTGATATATGATGGAGTTTGATTATTAAGGGCTTTATACGTTAGAAGAAGAATTTTAAATTCTATTCTTGATTTAACAGGAAGCCAATGAAGGGAAGCTAAAATTGGAGAAATATGATCCCTCTTGTTGATTTTCATCAGAACTCTTGCTGCAGCATTTTGGATCAGCTGAAGGCTTTGAACTGCATTTTGTGGACTTCCTGATAGTGAAGAATTACAATAGTCCAGCCTTGAAGTAACAAATGCATGGACCAGTTTTTCAGCATCACTCCTGGACAGAATGTTTCTAATTTTGGCGATATTCCGGAGGTGAAAAAAGGAAACTCTGGAAACCTGTTTAATATGGGATTTAAATGACATGTCTTGGTCAAAAATAACACCAAGATTTTTTACTTTATTACCAGAGGCCAGGTTAATGCCACCCAGATTAAGTGATTGGTTAAGAAGTTTATTTTTTGAGGACTCTGGCCCAAAGATTAAAACTTCGGTCTTGTCAGAATTTAGATGCAGGAAATTTAAAGTCATCCAGCTTTTGATGTCATCAAGACATGACTGCAGTCGAAGTAATTGATTGGATTCATCAGGATTTATGGATAAATATAGCTGAGTATCATCAGCATAACAGTGGAAATTAATCCCATGCTGTCTGATAATTTTGCCTATCGGAAGCATATATATAGTAAAGAGAATTGGTCCAAGGACTGAACCCTGTGGTACTCCACAGGTGACCCTAGAGTTTGAGGAAGATTTATTATTAACATGAACAAATTGGAATCTGTCAGACAGATAAGATTTAAACCAGCCTAATGCTTTCCCCTTAATCCCTACAGTATGTTCAAGTCTTTGTAGGAGAATATTGTGATCAACTGTATCAAACGCAGCACTGAGATCTAACAGGACAAGTATAGACACAAGTCCATTATCTGAGGCCATGAGAATATCATTAGTGACCTTCACCAGAGCTGTTTCAGTGCTATGATGAGCTCTGAAGCCTGACTGAAACTCCTCAAGTAGGTCATTACTTTGTAAATGTTCACAAAGTTGATTAGCAACTACTTTCTCAAGAATTTTAGATAAGAAAAGAAGATTAGATATAGGTCTGTAATTTACTAACTCATCTTGATCAAGAGAAGGTTTCTTAAGTAAAGGTTTAATAACAGCTACTTTCAAAACCTGTGGTACATATCCATTTACCAAGGATAGATTAATCATGTCTAAAATAGGACCACTGATCAGAGGGAATACCTCCTTAAACAACTTGGTTGGGATTGGGTCTAACATACAGGTAGATGGTTTAGAAGAAGCTAAAATTTTAGATAGCTCAGAAAGCTCTACTGCTTCTAAACAGTTCAAACACTGCGCAGATTCTAAAGATTCCTCCAATGCTGCCTCACTTACTGAGGACGAGGTAATCATGTTTGGGAGGATGCCAATTATTTTATTTTTAATGGCATCAATTTTATTTATGAAGAATCCCCTAAAATCATTACTACTAAGAGCTAAGGGAATGGATGGATCAACAGAGCTGTGGCTCTGGGTAAGTTTGGCAACTGTACTAAAGAGAAATCTAGGATTATTTTTATTCTCTTCAATTAATGATGAAAAATATGCTGCTCTAACTCTGCGGAGGGTCTTGTTATACAACAATATACTGTTAATGGGGAGTTTTTCTTCCCACTGTCGCTTCATGCTTGCTCAGTATAAGGGATTGCTCTCCCTGTAGCTCTACGCTTCTCCAGGAGGAGTGAATGCTGCTTGTCAGGACTTTGAAGCAATCAACTGGTTCCCTTATATAGGACATTTTTGACCAATGTGTATAATCTGACCCAATCTGTATAATATGATTGAATTTGACTTTGTAAAGTGCCTTGAGATGACATGTTTCATGAATTGGCGCCATATAAATAAAATTGAATTGAAATCGAATTGAATTTCAGTGTTGCCCAACAAAGTGCAGTAATTATCCATTTGAATTGCGCTCAAAGATTTGTGCAGCTAAAACTAAAACCCCGACCAAGACTTTATGTCGTTACAAGCCGCAGAGTAGAAAGTCCAAACTCGGCCATTAATAGATCCATCACAAAATTTGAAATAGACCAGCAAACACCTCAGAATTCGACTTGCTCTAAAGAAAAGTTAGCAGTTTGAGGCAAAGTCATGTCAAACTAAATGAAGGCATGCCCTTATCTGCGCATAGCAATCCAAAGAGGAGAAATCTGGGTTTCCTCTTCACTTTCCTCACAGGTTCTCTTTAACTGAAACTACACCTGCCAGTCAGAACAGAGCCCACTTTGCGAAATCCACTCGTGTGGGTTTGAACAAAGACAAGAGTGAGCGGTGGGTGGAATTGTAAACATATGCAGAGGCTCAAAAGGCTAGCAAGTGGGCCAGAGCAGTCCACAGTGCTTTCCAAAAGCATTCCTATCAGGTTTTTTAACTTTCCATACTAGATTTTAGAAAAGCACCACAACTTGTGCTATATCTTTCTTGCATTACAGTAAAAAAACAAAGTTAAATCTGGCTTTCTTGCAAATTACGGTTGACATACCTTCTCTCAGATACCCCTACGTACTCATTATGCAAAACCTGGTCTAAAGAGTGTTTCATTTATTTGTTTTTTAAGAAACATTTTTCTCTTACAGTGGAATTGAGATAGTATTGTGTAAGTACAACAAAAGATGCATGCTTCAATTGTACAACTATTTAGTTTTCTTATCGCTAAAGCAAGGGCTCACTTCCATAATGGAGAAGAAAAAGTTTTTTATGTCCTTGTCTTGCTGCATTTTTTATTTTGTTTAGCTGTTTTGCCACATGCGGCTTGTCTCCACTCTTTATGCAAATCGAAGCTCAACCTCTGCCCCAGAGTACACCAGCAAAAATAATGAAGCAACTAAACATAGGTAAATAAATTTCGGTCGGCAGTCGTGACCAGTTGCAAAGGTCAGGGGATGTGATTCAGGCACAATATGCAGATGGATTAAATTTAGACACAGACTCTGGGCCAGAAATTCAGCATTATACAGAACATAAAATATGGCATAGGTATTATGATGATTATATAAATCAACTTAATTTAAATGAGTAACATAGTCTATCTATGGTAATGTTTAGAGGATATGTGCTGCTCTCACACTAATTGTGTCTATCCTATGATTTTTACACAGCAAGTTCTCTGGGGTTCTTTTGTGTTTAATTCTTTGAAGACAAAAGAGATAAATGTAAAAAAAAAAAAAAATCCCCTCTGCTGTTTAAATAGTTTGCAGGAGGGCAAGTTCTTTGATGCTTTTGCTCCAACAATAATCTGAAGTTGCTTGCCTGTTTTGTCTTGACAAACAGAATCCCAGCTAGAAGTAGCGGTGCGCCGCCTTACAATGTCTGCTTTATGTCCATCACTGAGAGAGAGAGAGAGAGAGAGAGAGAGACCGACCGACCCCACCTGGTCACAGAGACACACAGCCATGCACACAGTCACAGCTATGGACACATTGGACAGTCAAACCTAACAATTTTTGAAAGCTGGTCTATCAGGGAGAACATGCAGAAAGACCCCAGGGTGGGATTTGAACCCGAGACCTTACTGCAAGGCACCAGGCTAGTGCTTGTTCAAATGTGCAGCTGCATCCAAAACAGCTGTGTGCCTATAAAAAGTGGGTAAGGTCCATAATCCTGATAGCTTTTAAAAACTAAGCATTAAATATGTTATGGCTCTACAGAATGGGAGGAAAATGGAATAATCAGCTGTTAATTTTTCCTGCATTTGTCTGTTTAAGCTCAAACATTCACTTTGATCAACCATGTTTGACTGGCTACCGTGGTTTAAATTCAGTGTTTGAGGGCCACCTGCAACTGTCTGCAGCCCCTAGACAGTGAAGAAGCAACCTTGCTTTTATCTTTCTGCAAAATGTTCCATCTTTTCCCTTAAGTGACCTTCTTTGGCAAATTGTAAACCACCCCCTTCAGTTCTTTTGGCAACCTTGGACTTTGCAGGGCTGTCTTACCAATAGCTGTAGCCTAATAAAAAGGGTCTTCTAGCTGTCACAGCACTCACAGCTGCTGTAGCAGCCATGCTTCCATCCCCTCAAAGGGTAGTTTGCCACGTTCTACATCGCTCTTTTTGATGATTTTAAAGCTTTTGAAATCATCTCTATACATTTTCCCCTCGCCAATCAACTTTTTAATGAGAGTACGCCGTTCTTCTGAAGTTAGAGACTGCCCCTTTCACTCTCAATTTCAGACACAAGCAACTACACACCTTCGCTACCTTTTATCTTTAAATAAAGGCGACCTATTTAGTCACTAACCTCCATGACTGAACTTCATCCTGCGATTATTTTCTATCCACTCCATTGAACTAATGATCCAGTCACACAGAATCAGCAGCTCGCATGCTATGGCTTTTGGATATGTTGGTTTTCTATTACTCTGCGACACCAACTAGTGAATTGTTCGGCATGCAGATATGTAATTTCTTCTAAAACAGTGACTGATCTGGTCAGTGAGGTTAGATTTCTATTACTTTGAAAACAGCTGTATTAGATAGATAATTGTGTGAATCTCCAAGCTTTTCAGAATTAGCTGAACACAGCGAACAAGGGTCAAATCTGACAAGGAGCAGCCTTGGGAAAAATGGACAGGTTTACTTAACAGATACATGCCACTTCATATCCATGAACATTTTCTAAACAGAGTCACACCAACTTCTCATTTTTGCTTTGACGTTCTCAATTTATTTTTTAACACTTGCTTGAAAAAAAAAAAACAAAAAAAAACCTTTAGTGCAAATCATACAGAGGAATCATTCAAGAACATGATTTTAAATTATTATTAATAAATATACACGAGTCCATTTACATTTTGAAATGCTACAAGCACTTTTCACAGTTCAGTCTCCCAATCTATCCTGCACATCCAACAGGTTACAGTCAGAACTAGAGAAAAAAAAACACCACAGCTCGGGCTGAAAAGGCCAAGAAAGAAAGAAAACCAGATACAGACAGTTGTCAGATTTTGGATTGCAAAATTAGTGGTTCAGTCTCACGAAAAATAATTACCCTGTATAGCAGTTATCTTTCAAACCTTCAGCTGATATAAGGAAAGAAAAACTTTAAATAAAACAATAATTTTTTGATTTGTGACACTGTGTAACATTTTTTTTTTTATCCCACAAGAATATCGTCTCCCAGACAAAAACCTTCATTGATAGAAACAAAAAAAATGAAGTGCTTGTAATTTCCAGGTTAAAACAAACGTATTAGACTTTCAGTCACAGTACGGAAAAAAAAAACGGCACAAACAAAAAAAAAAGGTTTGATAAGTATCCGGGGGAAGATGTGCAAAATAAAGCATACAAACAAGTTAGTACATGGGCTGAAAACGCGCAGACACCAACCTACTGGGACCGGTTCTGTCAAAAATGCAGCGGACTTCACAGGATACACACACGGTGTTTTCTAGTTAGGGTTGCAGTGCAGACGCATCAAACGGCAGGACTTCACAGATGTAAGTTTATTCACACCAATCTGTAAAATGCCCATTTGTCCGTAAAGAGACGACGCATCCCTGCACTTAACCTGGGGGAAAACGTTCATAAAAGGCATGCAGAGCATGCCGTAAACCTCTGAACAAAACCTACACAAAGAGCAGGCGTGAAAGCAACTTTCAATAAGAAAATGGTTTCAGTTTGTTAAAAGCAGCAAAATAAATTATCGATTATCTGAGAAACACTTGAGGATGAGACCTTTTCACCGCCGTCATGCTGTAGGTCGCCATTTTTAGGAAACGATGGCACGCAGGAGCATTTTTATTCAGACTCGTTCAGTAGCAGCGGGGCGTCAAACAAAACGATGATGCAGCATTAATCTCAGTAAATGTTACATAGAATCATGGAAAACATACGACCGCTAGTGTTTCTAACAGCTCATGATTAGAAAACATATCAGGACTTTAAATGTAGAGCTCCAGGCTAAGGTTACATTTGTATAGTGCTACTTTTTTATCATTATTATTATTCAGTTAATTTAAGTTCAGGAAGAAAAAAAAAACTCTGCATTTACAATTTTTGAACAGGAAACGTTCCATTTATTTACCCAGATTATTTACCTTCCCCACCAGAACTCAAGAGGTCCATGATCGGATTGAGCGCTGAAGAACTAGCTGCTTTAACAGAAAACGTCTGAAATCAACGCAGCATGCAGTCAGAACTGAAACCAAAAGGCAACAGAGTACAAAACAAGAAAAAAGTGCAAGTGCATGCCAGAAATGATTGCCACCTGCCATGCTCTCAAACCGCCCATCAGGGGGAACAACGCGAGCGGCACGGTCCATCCTACTTCCTTTTTCCTAATTTGTGGCGTGAGGCGGCCAGATTGACTCCAAGTGCAGCTCCAAGCTGTTGACATCAAGCTTAATGCCGTGAAGAAAATCTTTCTCGCAAGTCCCAAGCAACTGAAATGGTTCTCGCACATTTGCACGCGCGCGCTCGCTCCACGAAAAGCTCCGCGTCGTGCGCTCTGTATTGGGTCCTTTATGTACAGTACGATGCAGCCTACGAGTCCACCGGGCCTTCCAGCGTGAGCACTAGTACTTCTCCCTGGAGAACAACGGAAAAGCGCTTCCTACAGCAGAGATCCTGCAACGACAAAAACAGAACATGGATTTAAGTTTCTGAGCAGAACGCACAACGAACCGTCGGGCTTTCTGCACAGCATCCTCCACCTCCAGCTTTACCCCTGGGAAAGATAGTAAACCACAGTTTACTAAAGTTATTGCTGTTTTCTTTAAATCCATGTTTACTGAAATATGTACCTGCAAATGGGAAAGGGAGGGGGGTGCAAGCCATGTACTGAAAGCATGATGACGAGAAGAGGGGAAGTAAAAGGAGAAGAGCAGCAACGGCAGGAAAGAGTGACATCTAGTGGTCATCCGGTATCCATGACTGGTTGTTTGGGTGTCTTGCCAGGAAAACGGCCTGGTCTGTCCTACCATCACTAATGTAAATTAAAGGCTATTGTCCATGGCGTCACTAGCTCACTGAAAACTGATCCAAAACATGCGGTCGAGTCACCAGACACAAAATCTACCGTTTGCCCACGGTCAGCTCAGTCCCCAGAACTAAAAGCTCAAGAGAAGAGAGCATAAGAGAGGACCCAGGACTTTGGATGAACCGAGGAGACTGTGCAAGGAGGAACGCTGAAAGATCCCCCCCCCCCCCCTCTCTGGAGGCTCCAACTTTTCCCAATTGTCAGAGCCCATAACCGTGGCACAGGGAATATTAATCATAAAATATTTCAAATATTTCTTTTCTCTGCCACACTGAATGAAACTCACTCCAGACAGTATTTCTAGTAGGGCTGAACAATTAATCGCATTTTCAATATAATCGTGATTTAAAATAATGCAATTTCCAAATCGCAGAGGTCTGCAATTCTTGGCTATGTAAGTTAACAATTAGGGAATTAGACACGTCCATTAGGTGTCAGTAAAATGTTTAAAGTGGGTTTGCCTCCAAATAGAAGGGAAGACAGTTGCAGCAGTGAGATAATCTAATTTTATTACTTGTTTTAGAGTTTATATAATCATACAAAGCAATAAGTACTGGTCAATCAGTTTAATACATAGACTTGCTTGTTGGTTGGACTTTGCACTTTTATCTTCTACAAGGATTGATGTTCAATTAAATTAAAAGCTGTTCTCTTTAATAATATTCTGATCAATAGAAACATTAAAAGTTCATATATAAAATAGTCCTTGTTTACAAACATCTTTATTTAGAGGCCATTTTTGTTGCTTGTGGTTAATGAGGAGAAAAGTCAAAATTGCAATTTTGATTGAAATATATCGTAGGCAGAACGCAATCATTTCTGCTCCGAGATTAGATGCTGTGGGTCTTTTAGCAACTAATCCACATGGCGAGGAAACAAATTGATTTGTTGTTTGTATATATTTTGAAACACATGATAAATTAAACTGGAAAAAAAATTGCATTAAATCACAATATTAAGAAAAAAAATTGCAATTAGATTATTTTACAAAACCGTTCAGCCCTAATTTCTAGCTTTATCAGTGTGAGGTTACACAGTAACGGGCCAATTCTTCCATCCGTTGTGGTGAAGGAAGCGCTGAGACAAAAAAAAAAATAACCAACCTGTAAACATTAAAACCCTCCTCAATGGTCACGATTTAAAGAAAAATGAGACCCTGGATACAAGCAGCTGAGATGAGCGGCCCACTCATTGAGATGTGGAGCTCCTTAGGGGCTTGAAGCTACCGCTACACTGTAAACTCAATAAAATTTAAAAATGGAGTTGGTTGATTAGCATTAAGCATCCAACCAGGATTCCTTTAAGTCACATCCTGCTGGGAGCAGACCCAGAGAACACTAGACGGACTATTATCCATCCCTACTGGCCTGGGAATTGTCCAGGGAGGCCCAGCCGGGAGCTGGAGATCGTCTCCAAGGAGAGGGATTCCTAGGTTTCCATCCTGGTCCTGTTAACCCTGAGACCCAGTCTTGGACAGGTGGAAGACTTAGACATGAGTTATGGATTAATAAAACGGCCCCGGGGCCTCGTCGTACGGACCAACAAGCTTCAGCCTTATCGGTCCTCTTAACGGTATTTTTAAGGTCACAACACTGACTGTTGCCAACGATTCAGCAACTTTTCAGACCGCTCTAGCAACTTTCATTCAAAATCGACAAGCAGTGGATCTAGTGATTTTTTTTCATGTTGTTTCAGACTTTGGCAACAAGTAAAAGCACCGATCTCTCTGAGTTTACCGTCTCTTCAGCAAACCATCAGCTGTGAGCCCCTCCCACTCTGAAATCTCAGTCAGTCAGTCAGTGTTGCCGTGCTGCTGCAGCAAACTCAGCTTGAAGTCTGTTTCCCATGAGCAAAGTTTCCACTGGATAACAAAGCAGGACGTAAATATCTAATAAATCTTTTATGGGTTACACTTAAACAAATCCCTCCCTGTAACTGATTCACACACAGCTTCTCATTTATTCAGCCCATGCACTGCTGCTGCCACTCTTTTGGTTAAAATTGATAGTATGAAAAAAATGTATAAATATAGTTTGTATGCAGGTGAAATATTATTTAGTACTTGAAATTATTCAATAGTTTTTTTTCTGCTTTTAGCATAGTTAGCGTTTTTAATAATTTTTTTGCCTTATTCTCTCTATCCTATATTTCTCTATCCTACAACATACTTTTTATTCAAGATATAGTGTTTTAGCCTTTTACTATATAAAATTATTTATATAATGTTTTTATTGCTCTATTTCTATAGAAAAATATTTTGATTACTTTTGTTCCAAATGTTTAAAAAACAAAAAAAAAATTTTCCCCTTCTGTTTGATTAAGGAAGTATCGCTAAAATAAGGAGCATCGTTAAAAGTAGTAGTATCGATAAATCCTCAATGATACCCATCCCTAGCTGCTGCTGCAAAAAATGCTTTTATTCTATTGATTTTAAGCCTTTTTGTTTACACATCGGGACGCCGTTCCTTTCATTTACACACAGTTAAACGTAGAAACAGCTGCTGTGAAGTAAAACAAAGCATTTTATTTACCTGCACATCCCGGTCTACGTCGGTCAAGCTGAGGTTTTCCGCTCGGGGCAGCTGGCGATGGCCCCGGCTGCTGCGTCTTGAACCTGCGAGGCAGGGCGGCCATCTTTCTGCGGCGGCTTGACGATGGTGATTTTGATGGGGATCCTCTTGACGCTGGTCTGCACCCTGCCGTACTGCCGCATGGACGGGTTGAAGGTGCGGATGGGAACCTCTGCCAGAGCGGGCGCCTCTGGCTTCGGCTGTATGCTCTCCTTGATGATTATTTTACTGCGCTTGCTTGAGAAGACAGTCTGCACCGGCAGAATGGCGGGCCTCTTGGTGGAGCCGGACGTCTGCAGCCTGGTGTTGTGCCGAGGCGGCGCTTGCAGTTTCCCCTTTAAGTGGGACGCTCCTCGGAAAGAGTGCTCGTTGTTCTCTTTGGTGACAGAGATCCCTCCTTCCTTCCTTTTCTTCATCTCTTTGGGCTTTCTGGGGCAGACGGCCATGTGTTTGGTTCTGCTGCGCCGCATTGTGAACTCCCGGCTGCAGTGGGGGCAGACGAAGATCTCCACCTGCGCAGGCGACAGCTTGTTGGCCGCGGGGATCGACTTGTTCCTGTGCGGCATTATCCTCTGGACGAACTTCTTCTTCCGCTTGTTCAGGATTTTGATCCTGACGGGCGACTCTTGACCTGGCTTGGAGCGGCTCACTCTGACCGCGGTGTTCAGGCCGTTGGCGGAGTTTGTCGTGGACAGCACGCCGTTTTGGGTTTTCGCGAAATGCCGCAGGGGGACGGGGTTCTTCCTGGGCGTGTAGCGCTTCTTGTCGCTGGCGTTCGCACACGCCAAGATGTGCTTGTGCAGCTCCGGCATGTTGTCGAAGCTCTTGCCGCACTTGGTGCACCGGATGGCAGTGCTGAAGGTCTGCGGGATGTTGTGGGTGGTGAAGTTGGTGGCTGAAGCCAGTGACCCGGCAGGGGATCGGTTGTGGTAAGGGAAAGGCGGCGGCTTGAAGCTGGGATAATGCTGGTTTATGCCAAGGCGAACATCCGGCCCTTTGATTTTACCTCCCTCCGAAGTCATGATCTTAATTGTGGTGAAGAGCTCGTCGGCCGCCGCGTCGGCTTCAGATTCCTCCTTTTTCACCGGCCTCTTCGACTCCTCTGGCGATCTCGCGTCTGCGGGATCCGTGCTGACTTTAACGGTGTTGTTGTAGTTCTGAGGCCTCAGTTTTCCCTTTTCGTCTTCTGTGTAGGAGCACTGCTGGCCAGGGTGCAGCTCGCTCTGATGCTGCTTCAGATTGCAAAGGTAGACGAACTCTTTGGCGCACAGGCTGCAGACGTAGGTCTTCCCGACCCCGTGGAGGCTGGACCGGTGGTCGAGCAGCGCCGACGGCTTGCCAAAGAGCAGCACGCAGAACTCGCACTTGTACGGCCACTCGTCGGCGTGCTCGGCGACATGATGGCCGAGCTCTTTCATGGAATGGAAGAGCTTGTGGCACACGTTGCAGATGAAATTCTTGGTGAAGGTCTGCTCTTCAGCGTCGGCTGCAGCGTCATCTGAGAGCTCTTCCTCGGCTGTGTCAGGAGGAGGAGGGGGTGGAGAGCTTTTAGGAGCCGTTTCAGGCCCAGAAACGGACCTTTCTGGTGCCTCCTCAACTTGGCCGGTTGGAGGCTCTGCACTAACAACGGGTTCTGGACCAGGTCTTGAGTCGTCCACGGGAGGGGAATCAGGCCCCACAGGGGAGTCGGGCGTCATGGTTACAGGCTCCGCGATGGAGGAAGCAGGAACAACGCGGTCCACGGTCTGAGGCTCGGGCAAGGATGTGACCTGTTGCTGCTCCGTGTGATTAATGACCATCTGAGTGAGTGGCGGAGGCTCAGCGGGATTCTCCTGTAGAGTCACTGCGGCTGGGACGACACTTCCTGGGGTCTCGAGCGCTATTGTACACTCTATTAAGACGGTGTTGCTAGCTATGTCCAGTAGGGAGTCGTTTAAGGTTACAGTGGACGGGAACGGCACTTCTGACACAGGAGCCGATTCACCCAGCGGCGGGTTGAGTGCAATCTGCTCGGTGAGAAACACGTGGCTAGGGAGGTTCAGAGTCGGGTCGAACGGCTGGGAGAGGGCGACGATGTTTGCAGAGTTAGCGGCGGCAAAAGCAGTGGCCAAATCGCACTGTGACGAATTTAACGCGTTTTCTGTGCAGATCACCAGGGGCTCGGGGGATATGTTGGGGCCGAGCACCTGGATTGGCTGGCTCGAAGGGCTGGAGATAGATGGAGGCGGTGCCAAAACGGTGATTAACGAGGGAGCAGAAGGGAGCACGGCGTGGGTGACGGGAGAAGAAAAGGCTATGGCGCACGGTGCCGACGGCTCCAGGGAAGCCAGAGAGTTTGAGGGCAAGGGAAGTCCATAAACAAGGCCCTCGGCAACATGCTCCAGCGAGCTCAGAACATGCGACCCCGTTACAAGAGTTAAGTCTTGCAACAGGTCGACGGGGGTGTCCGGATTCACCTGGCCTACTTTTTGCCCCCCACTCCTTATTAAGACCTTTTCCACCACACTGGAATCAGGACCCATATACAGAGGTTCGGGTTCACCGGGGCTCTTTCTCTGTAAACTCAAGTCGAGCGCAGCATCGGCTAATGCGACGTCTTCGTTTCTCTTGACCGTGTTGGAGAGATCCAGGGGTCGCTGGTTGCAGGGATTGCCGCCGGTCGCCGGGGCCCAGCTCTCGGACACAACGGGACTCCCTTCTGGCCCGGCAGCCGACTGAGTCGTGTCATTATTCTCAAGCCCCGTTTGCTGGACGGGTGACCGACGCTGACCCTCGATCTGTCTTTTACTTCCCTCGCCCAAATCTAATGGATCTGGCTCTCCTGCTTCTTCGTTTGCGGCAAGAACTTGCTGCGGGGAGCCAGTTGGAGAGCTCGTCCTTCTCCTAAACTTTCCCGTCCCAGAAGGTAGGACAGGGAGTGAGACAGGCGACGGCGCCTTCTGTTCATCGGTGATGAGGGCCACTGTGGGTTGGAAACCCTCCTGCTTCTCAAGAAGCTGCTTTAGTTTTGGGGAGAGGAACACCGTGTGCTCCTCCTGAACGATCGCGGACTCCGCGTTCTGAAGGAACAGATTCTCGATGAGCGAGGACGAAGACACGACCACCCCAGACGGCAGCTCGGCTTTAATCTGAGGCAGGAGAGGCGGCGTCGCGGTTCTTCTCTTGGATTGTTGTTGGCCGGGCATGTCTGCGTCCGCGTTTAAAACTTGGCCAACAATTAGGGCGTCCAGCCCAACCAAAGCCGAGGACCCGGAGCGGATCTCCATCTCGCAGTTTTCCACCGTGCTCGTTGACAGTATCTTCCCGTCAATGTAAAAGCTAAGGTTCTCTGAAATGTTACTGGACACGTCGAGCATGTAACGAGCTCCTTGCTTTTCATTACTTTCCAACACAGCTGTGGAGAACGTTTTCTTAGTCTGTTGTTGAAATGAGTCACATGGCAACTCCTGGGGGATTTCCTCTTGCGGCAGCTTGGCATATTCTTTTCCAGCAGGCTGCAGCTGGTTATCGTGGATCCTGCCCTCCTGGTGCTGGTCGTTCGTACTTGTCGTGGATACTTCCTGTAAAGATTCGCACGGGTGACGGAGGTGCGTGTGCTGTTCCAGGCCTTGTTTGCAGGTAAAAGATCGGTGACAGAGCCGGCAGACGAACGCATCTTGATCTGCGGCGTTAACGGGGAGCCTGTGAGAGTATATGTGCTCCCTGCTGATGTGTAGCTGAGCTTGCGTCTCCTCCCTGTCTCCAAGTTCAGAGGCGTACGAGTGGGAAGAGTCGTCCATTGTCCCTGCGGAAACTGATAGCTGTCTGAGCGATGTCCTTCACACAGGATAGTGGCAGCAGTCACGCCTATTGAGAGAAAGGAAATACTGAAATTCAGAAGCTTGATACAGGACATTAAAGATCTACAGCAAATCAACTTTAGCAACGTAGGAAAATACTGAATGTTAGGACTGCTGGAAAGATTAGCAATCAAAGCGGAGGGCTCGGCTGGTTAATGTCATTTGTGGATCTGAGCAGCTTAGCTCCATCTTAAAAACCCGCATGGGCCCTTAGACTTCTTTAGGGAAATCACAATTTGCCAAATAAACTACCAATGAAAACCAACCAATACGCACTTCTTCATATTACTAAACAGGGCAGGAAATACTCATAAAAGCTAAAGAGTATCAGGTATGGAGCAATAAGAAAACAGCCTTGCTACTAGGTAGTAACATATTTAAACAATATACATTATATTTATTAACTCCAATGAAAAAAACAATTTAAAAAATGGAATAAAAAGCTGTTCGATACCAAGGTAAACAGGGTCCGGGCAACGATTTAACATTGTTCTGCCTAGATCCATAAATTTGAGTAAAACCTAAAAGGCTAATGCAGAACAGAATGTCTCTAAATTGATGCACCATTGAATATAACCTGTTGTGGAAAAGTATTTGTACCCCTCTCAGATTTGTTTTCAGATCAGATTTTTTTTTTTTTTTTTTTTTTTTTTTTTACAGACCAAACTAATTTAAACATCAGACCACAAAAATAAGTGAAAACAAAATACAGATTTCTTATAAGCTAAAACTAGCTGCCCAGACAAACCTGCTCTATGTAAAACCACAAGGTGCTCCTAAAACCTAATAACTAGTTACGGCAGCAACTGTCAATCGTTTGCTATAATGAACAAACTCATCAATGAGGAAGAATTTTGGTCCAACCTTCATTACAAAATTGCTTTATTTCCACCACACTGAAGGATTTTTGTGCACAAAATGCCTGTTTAAGGGCAAGTCACAGTCCCTCAATCTGATTTAAGCTCAAACTTTGACTAGGCCACTTAAAGGCAACTTTTTAAAACCATTTATAGGGTCACAGGTGGACTTGCTGGCATGTTTCGTATCACTGCCTATCCCTCACGGCACAAACCAAGTGTGCTTTTGAGCATAGGGACCACAAACCGATGGCCAGACATCCTCCTTCAGAACTGTCTGATGGAGCGTTACGAATCATGGTTCAAACAATTACAGGAGTTCATCCAAGTCGTGAAGCAGTAAAACAGCCCCAGATCATCTGTATGATCTTTTTGTGAAATTCTGCATTGGTTTAATTTTGGATGCAATGAGAAGCTCATCCCTCTTTTGACTCATCAGTCCACAGAATACTTTCCCAACAGTCTTGGTGGATCATCGAGATGCTTTCTTGGCAAATGTTTGATGGGCCTGTGTGTTCTTTTTGGTCAGCAGCAGTTTTCACATGGGAACTCTGCTTCCAGTTGCCCGTCTACAAGTTTAGTAAGTCTGGGTGTGGCTGGTGAAACGGAGCATCGCTTTTTAAAACCTGCTGTAAATCACAGTTAATTCATGAGTGTAAATCACAAGTTGAATGAAGTTTGTGTTAACTCTCGCTAGGTTTATTTCATATTAATATGTTTCATTATCTTTTTTGTTCTCAAAATGTGTGACTTCATCCCTTCAAGGATGTTGAGGCTGCAACAAAATGCAGAACAAAAGAAAATAAAGCATAACAGAGGATAAAAGAACAGATCATCCCGTTGCAACCGCAACCTTGATATCCTTGAGAGGGATTATTGTAAATTGCCTTTTGCTCTCAGTAGGTGTGTGGGGCAAGTATAAAATGTTGAGATAATGCCAGTGCATTTTTGACATAAATCTTCTGTTCTAAGACAAAATGGCAGGCCTGTCGTGTCTGATTTCTCTCTCCCTTGAATCCAGTTTGGAAAACAAATATAAACCCAACAATATAAAAAAGGTCCAAAATCAGCCATGTTTTTTTTTTATTCTTTTTGCATTTACTTATTTATTTCACATGCAACCTAAAATACACGTTTTAAAATGTGGATTTTGCGTAATATTACGCACACAGCGCAAGCTTTCAAGCATATAAACAAGAGCAAACACGACTTTTAAGTAGATGCGACTCGCCGTTACCTTAATAGAACAGGAAACCGGTGTGTTCTTGTTGTAATGAGGCACTATTAAATATATGAGCAGAATCAATATCATTCAAGGGCCTACAGTGATAGTTTAATAGAAGCTATTTTTAAATATTCGGTTTCTGATTACTGTACGCTGCCCCCCAATCTTTTTTTACACCCCTTCCACGTACATGCAGATAAATAACAGCAGTTTTATTTCAGTAAGTTAAAAGGCCGACAGGCGTCGAGGTGCGCCTCCCCTGCCTCGGTGACGCTCCTCCGTCCTTGCTCCATTGCTAACTGCTCCCACAACACGTCGTCACATTCGCTCTCCGGCTACAGAGCCAGCTAGCTCGTCTCAATTTAAGGTCATCTAGATTCGCGAACGAACGCACGATTTTAACCGTGTGCCGAGCAGAAAACAGACGCGAAGAGATGCCAGAACGGACGTCTCTACGCACCGATTTAAACAGGGCAGTCGTTATCGAAGCGTGTACGCATCAACCGATAGCTACAGATGCTATTGCTAGCTTGCTAGCTCCAGGCAGAAATAAAGCCGAATGTCTAACGCGGCGGCCCCACACACAGTTTGGTGGCTCACACTTTCAAAGAAAACCTCCTACATGTACATACATGTTGCTTCCAAAGTTGAAGAGTGGCTCGAAACAGTCGTGTTGTACACCTTGTAGACAGCTGTTTTGTCCACTTTACTCTATCAACAAAATTCCGGCGTCCTGATTGGCCAGAGAATTAGGATGTCAAACCGTGACCAATCAGCGACAGGCTTCTTAAAGTTGAATTTTTAAAAGGACAAAAAGGACTCCGCTTGCAAATTATCAACTTCTGCCATAAAATATCTAAAGAGAGCGAGGAATTAAAACCACCTAAATTCAAGCAATAATTGTGCTGTGTGAAATCTGTTAATTAATTAGTTGGGGTTTTTTTTACATATTGAGATAACACTAACAAAGGGAAAACTGTGTTTTAAAATAATAAAAAAAAACTGGACTAATAAATTATTATTTCACATTTTTGTAAATTTCCGATTTACTTATTTGCCATTCTAATTTAATGGCATTTATGGACTCATCTCGTGATTTATTTAATTGCTGAGAGGCATCTCAAGCTTGCTTCTTGCTTACATTAACTCATACTTTTCTATGTTTGTGTTTAGGACATATACAATCTGGTGATTCGCAGTTTGGAATTATGATAAAAAGAGCATTCATTTTGAGAAGATATCAGATTGAAAATCTGTGAAAAAGCAGAATCAAATTAAAAGCTCCCTACTGCTCTGGGGAATTATAAAATAGTTTTACATTTTTTATATATATATAGTTCAGTAGTCTTTTAGGACTTGTCAAATATGCTTGGCGGGTTTAAGAAACAGAGTGAAATAACTAATATAAATAAATAATAAATAATAAAAAAATTCCATAAAAGTGTAATGTATCATCTTGACCAGTAGATGGCGAAAAACTAAAAGACATTGTTTCAATATAAGACTAAACTGAAGCGCGCCGCCGTGTCTGCAATTTTTTTAACATTTACAGATTTACTGGGGAAAGATTATTTTTTGTATTTATATAAGTATTATTTGTGGTGATTATATTGCTTTTTTAGTTGAACAACAAGATACTGATTGCATAATCACCTTTATTCAAGAAACAGATTGCAAACTATCTGTGCATGCAGAGAATCTAATTAATTAGCTTATATTTACCCAACTCAGTTCTACTAAGCTTTGTTTATATCACCCTTTTTATGCAATTACGCATTTTGTCATGATTTGTCTTTGGATGAACCCGGACACAGCACGCACACACAGAGCTAGTTCTTGAAGTGAGTTTTATTGCACAGAATGATGAGTGAATGACGAGAGGAACCAGAGTCTTTATGGACGGAGGTGAAGGGTGCGGAAGCTGGCTAGCAGAAGGAACACGGGGAGACTGACCCGGAGGTGACTCGGGAGCGAAGGACCGTGGAGCAGAGCTGCGGAGCTGAAGTCCTTGGAGCAGAGCTGCAGAGCTGAAGTCCTTGGAGCAGAGCTGCAGAGCTGAAGACCGTTGAGCAGAGCTGCAGAGCTGAAGACCGTTGAGCAGAGCTGCAGAGCTGAAGACCGTTGAGGCAGAGCTGCAGAGCTGAAGACCGTTGAGCAGAGCTGCAGAGCTGAAGACCGTTGAGCAGAGCTGCAGAGCTGAAGACCGTTGAGGCAGAGCTGCCGAGCTGAAGACCGTTGAGCAGAGCTGCAGAGCTGAAGACCGTTGAGCAGAGCTGCAGAGCTGAAGACCGTTGAGGCAGAGCTGCAGAGCTGAAGACCGTTGAGGCAGAGCTGCAGAGCTGAAGACCGTTGAGCAGAGAGTCAAACTGAGAGACCAAAAGCCAGCAAGCACCAAAGGGACCAGAGAACACTAGGGGAACCAAAAGGACCAGAGAACACTAGGGGAACCAAAGGGGTCAGAGAACACTGGGAACCAAGGAGCTAGAGAATACAGGGGACCAAGGAGCTAGAGAACACTAGGGAACCAAGGAGCTAGAGAACACTAGGGAAACCAAAGGGGTCAGAGAACACTGGGAACCAAGGAGCTAGAGAATACAGGGGACCAAGGAGCTAGAGAACACTAGGGAACCAAGGAGCTAGAGAACACTAGGGGACCAAGGAGCTAGAGAACACGGGGGAAACCCAAGGAGCTAAAAACACTGATGTGCCGGAGCACGACTAGGGCGTGGCACATCAGGGAAAGGTCCGAGCGCTTGACAGCGCCGGGGGAAAGAGCAAGCGCTTGACAGCGCCGGGGGAAAGAACGAGCGCTTCACAGCGCCAAAGGGATTGAACGGGCGTACACAACGCCAAAAGGGAAGGATCGGGCGTACACCACGCCAAAAGGGAAGGATCGGGCGTACGGAAACGCCAAGGAACGGGCGTACATAAACGCCAAAGAACAGGCGTACAGAAACGCCAAGGGGGAGGAACAGGCGTACACAACGCCAAAAGGGGAAGGAACGGGCGTACACAACGCCAAAGGGGAAGGTAACGGGCGTATGAAACGCCAAGGGGGGGAAAAGGACAGGCGGACTGATACGTCAGAGCTCAACAGCGCAAGAAAACACTGGAGCACCACTAACATACAGAGACACCGGGGGGAAAGGAAAGGGCGTGCGAATACGCCAAGGAACGGGCGTATGGGAACGCCAAGGGCAAGGTACGGGCGTATGGGAACGCCAAGGGCAAGGAACGGGCGTATGGGAACGCCAAGGGCAAGGAACGGGCGCACGGGAACGCCAAGGGCAAGGAACGGGCGCATGGGAACGCCAAGGGCAAGGAACGGGCGTATGGGAACGCCAAGGGCAAGGAACGGGCGTATGGGAACGCCAAGGGCAAGGAACGGGCGTATGGGAACGCCAAGGGCAAGGAACGGGCGTATGGGAACGCCAAGGGGGAAAGGTCTGGCGGACTGACACGTCGGAGCTCAACAGCGCAAGGAGACGCTGGAGCACCACTAACGTACAGAGACGCCGGGGGTAAGGAACGGGCGTGCGAAAACGCCAAGAGCAAGGAACGGGCGTATGGGAACGCCGAGGGGAAGGTACGCCGGAGGGTGAGGGAAGCGCTGGGGCCCAAGGGACGAAATCGCCGGGGCGTGAGGGAACTGCCGGGGCACAAGGTAAGCAACTCGCCGGGGCGTGAGGGAAACGCCGGGGCGCAAAGGAGAGACTCGCCGGGGCGTGAGGGAAACGCCGGGGCGCAAAGGAGAGACTCGCCGGGGCGTGAGGGAAACGCCGGGGCGCAAAGGTAAGTAACTCGCCGGGGCGTGAGGGAAACGCCGGGGCGCAAGAGAGAGGTTGCCGGGGCGTGAGGAAAACGCCGGGGCGCAAGGTAAGCAACTCGCCGGGGCGTGAGGGAAACGCCGGGGCGCAAGGGTAAGTAACTCGCCGGGGCGTGAGGGAAACGCCGGGGCGCAAGGGAAGCAACTCGCCGGGGCGTGAGGGAAACGCCGGGGCGCAAAGGGGAAACTCGCCGGGGCGTGAGGAAAACGCCGGGGCGCAAGGGTAAGTAACTCGCCGGGGCGTGAGGGAAACGCCGGGGCGCTAGAGTAGGGATCGCCAGGGCGTGTGGGAAACGCCGGGGCGCAAGGGAAGAGATCGCCGGGGCGTGTGGGAAACGCCGGGGCATAAGGGTAAGATTGCCGGGGCGTGAGGTAAACGCCGAGGCAGAACGGCCGCACACAGCGCCGAGGGGAAGGTATAGGCGTACTGCTATGCTAGGGTTCAACAACGTACGGAAACGGTGGAACACAACTAGCATACAGAAAAGCCAGGGAAGAGGACAGGCGTGTGGAAACGCCAGAGGAAGGTACAGGTGGGCCATGACACTAGGGCTCTACAGCGTATAGAAACGCTGGAGCACAACTGGTGTATGGTTACCCCTGGAGAAAGAACTGACGTATGGGAACGTCAGGGGAAGCAAGAACGAAGGCGTCCTAACACGCCAGAAAACACGAACAGAGGGCGTCCTAACACGCCAGGGAACAGGGAATGTGCCGAGCAGCAACTGGCCGATCGCACCAGAGGCTCAGCCGGCGACAAGGGAGCGCCGGAGGGCTCTGGTAGCGGCTTGCATGCGCTGGGCAGCAACAGGCGGGTGCGCCAGAGGGCTCAGCCGGTGACTAGAAGCGCCGGAGAGCTCTGGCAGCGCCTAAACACAGAAGAAGACCAAACAAGAGGACTAGGCTAGGGAAACAATGGACTACTACACTAAGACAGGGACTACGGGACTAAGACGGAGGCTACGGGACTAAGACAGAGGCTACGGGACTAAGACAGAGGCTACGGGACTAAGACAGAGGCTACGGGACTAAGACAGAGGCTACGGGACTAAGACAGAGGCTACGGGACTAAGACAGAGGCTACGGGACTAAGACAGAGGCTACGGGACTAAGACAGAGGCTACGGGACTAAGACAGAGGCTACGGGACTAAGACAGAGGCTACGGGACTAAGACAGAGGCTACGGGACTAAGACAGAGGCTACGGGACTAAGACAGGACTCGAGAGGAACTGCAGGGGCTAGACGAGAAAACCAAACAAACCAGAAAACTCGGAGGGGAACCGAAACCTAGAACTAAACTATAAAACAAAGCAAAACAAGGAGACGAGGGCAGGTACAACTAAACTGAAGAAAAACTAAATAACTACAGCTAAAAATAGAAACTCGAGAACGATAGGAAATCTAGGGTGAAAACTAAAACTCAGGACCAGAATACGAAACCCTAAAGGGAAACCTAGAACACTTGACCCGAACTGAAAATAAACCCAAAGCAAAACAGAAACTCAAATACTTCTAAAGAGAACAAAAACCTGCTAAATAATTCCAAAACACAAAATTCCTAGAAAAACCAAACCTATATAAATTATCAAAAAACTGAAAATCTAATCAACTTAAGAACTCTAGAGGAACACTAGAAAACTGTAAAACCAAAGAATACTAAGTAATTCAAAAACTCGGGACCAAAATAACTCAAAAACAACAACTAGAGAACTGGAAGTCTAACTAAAACGAGAATCTGAAAAAATAAAACTGAACTAGGTAACTAAGATCTAAGGAGGGAACTGAGACACGCAGACAGGAACTTGAGATCGCAGGTAGGAACTGGAGACACAGACAGGACGTTGAGAGCGGGGACCTTGAGACACGGACAGGAAGTTGAGCACGCAGACAGGAACTGAGGCGGGGCGGATCTTACCAGCTTCCGCACCTAGGCTCTGTGCGTGCTCGGGTTCATCCTTTGGCCGGCCCGTAATTGTCATGATTTGTCTTTGGATGAACCCGGACACAGCACGCACACACAGAGCTAGTTCTTGAAGTGAGTTTTATTGCACAGAATGATGAGTGAATGACGAGAGGAACCAGAGTCTTTATGGACGGAGGTGAAGGGTGCGGAAGCTGGCTAGCAGAAGGAACACGGGGAGACTGACCCGGAGGTGACTCGGGAGCGAAGGACCGTGGAGCAGAGCTGCGGAGCTGAAGTCCTTGGAGCAGAGCTGCAGAGCTGAAGTCCTTGGAGCAGAGCTGCAGAGCTGAAGACCGTTGAGCAGAGCTGCAGAGCTGAAGACCGTTGAGGCAGAGCTGCAGAGCTGAAGACCGTTGAGCAGAGCCGCAGAGCTGAAGACCGTTGAGCAGAGCTGCAGAGCTGAAGACCGTTGAGGCAGAGCTGCCGAGCTGAAGACCGTTGAGCAGAGCTGCAGAGCTGAAGACCGTTGAGCAGAGCTGCAGAGCTGAAGACCGTTGAGGCAGAGCTGCAGAGCTGAAGACCGTTGAGGCAGAGCTGCAGAGCTGAAGACCGTTGAGCAGAGCTGCAGAGCTGAAGACCGTTGAGCAGAGCTGCAGAGCTGAAGACCGTTGAGGCAGAGCTGCAGATAGGCGCGGGCGCGGGAACTCTGGCAACCAGACGTGGAAAGATCTCTGGACAGAGGCGCAACAGAGGATGACACAGACTGAGACTGAACGGAAGTGAATACTACGGGCCGGCAACGAGAGCAGAGAGAGGTATGCTTAAATAGGGGTGGGACCAGGTGGAGGCAGTTGCGGGTTAATTGCAGCCTGACAGGTGGAACCCATCAGGCTGCGCATTAACGAGAGAGAGGGAGAGAGGCTCAGCATGCAGCCCTCACGCTGCATCCTGACACATTTCAAAATGTGTTCAAATACAGTAAAATCAAGCAGTGCACACTGAACAAAAATCCAACAAAACACAACTTATAACTTGTTTTCAAGCCTTCACTATATGAAAAACATACAATAGTTAAAAGAAAAAGTACAAGTTTTAAGACTGCTTCTGTACAATAACTGATTATGTAAAGAAATGTTGTTGTTTTTATCAGGAAAGTAAATTGTGACAGTTAAATAGCCTTTCCAAAACACTGACAGGAATCTGGCTGCACATGTTTCTGTTCTGGTCCGGGAATTAAGAGGCCAGGATCTTGGTGGCAAAGATGTCTCGTGGGGTTTTGGGAGATAATGCACAAGGAAGCTTTCAGGAGGCAAATACTTTTTTACAGCAAGTATTGGTTTGTAATTATTCAAAACCTCTAGATGCAGTCTAGACTTTTAGGGCAATAGTTTAATGACGGTAAGCTTGAGGTAGTTTGAAAAGGTCTAGATAAAGAAACACTGGTCATTTCCAGCCCTGGGTTTTAATTGGGGGTAAAACCTTTTTAAAGACGCAGGATGGAGCAGAGCCAGCAGACATCTTGAGATGCAAAAGTGTAATCGTGTGTTACTATTGAAATATTTCTATATCTGCCAAGGTGATGAGAGAGATTAATAATGTTCCTAATAGACAGAAAAAACACAATAAAGACATGCTGTAATACAGTTGGGTAACTGTAAATCCTTGGTAAAAATATTAAAATATTCAATCATTGTTGGGTACAAGTTACATTGTGATCTTTTCAGTCACTTCTGTCATTTCTGTTTCACAGCTGTTCAGAAAACAGAGGCCACATTGTGGTGACATACTGAAGATTAATAACAGGCACTATGTATTCTCTACTCTGTTTTCCTTAACAATCGTCCATTGAATCCAAACAGCTGAACCCCTACACGGATGCACCGCTAACCCTTTGGCTTCCCATTACAATTATTTCTAACCTGTAGGAGTTTTTCAGACCCCTCACCCCTACCCAATGTGCTTCTGAGACATGGTTGTGCATATGGGGAGGGCTTTTCTTATGGCACATGCATGGTATGTCTCTTGTTATGTTGCATGTGGGCTGAGTGGTGTTTCACTGTGACACCACATGCCAGACCTCTGCGGGCTATAATGAAACATCATAAATAACAGGCGTAACCCAGCCTTCTAAGCCTTACTTTTTCCTTCTCTGTATTTTAGTATCGGCGTTATACACGTTGCATTTGACTTGCTGAAACAGCATGACGTGGAACAAAAGTCTTGCAACCATTGTATAGTTATTTTAGTGGTAGGGAGGTTAGGATTGTGTATATTCATAGCATGCTGTAACGAGTCCCTGTGGACCTGCTAAAAACTCCGGTGTATCTTTCACAGCTGATGGCAACTGTAGCTGGGAAACTTTTGTCAGCAGCTTGAAACTGGGTCTCTGACTTATGCATTTATCAAATCATTGTTTAGGCAGTTGCCGATCATCCAGAAGTAATGTTAAAGCATCAACGTTGGAGAAACAGGAATTGATTAGGCAGAAGCAATTAGTATGATCGAGAATTTAAAAAAAAATTATGAATAAAAAAAGGGCACTCCATAACAAGAAAAAAAGTTCAAGTTTACATATAAGATTTCTTGCTGTGGTTAAAAAAAAGCCAATACTTTTATCTGCATAGTTGGCTGGTGGAAACAGGGATCACACGTGTTTAAATTTACCAATGCATGCATTCATACCTCAGTGACCCCTGAGAAGTTCACCGGGGGGGAGAAACCTAATCCGTTCGGTTACTGTAGCGTATACGATCATGTGTGTGGACATGAACACGGAAACACGACCCCCAAGCCTAAACATGTAAAAGCTAAGTGAGACATTTTGAGTCTTACCATGTGGAGCACGGATATCGTTCTCAACAGCGAATCAGAGCAACCTACTGCGTGCAGCATGTACACTGTATATAAACTTTTGATTTGTTCGCATTATCCCGAACAATATCCGAACAGAATGTCTAACGTCGCCGTGCCATGATGTTTTCACACGCAAGTGAGTGTTTCCGTATGGATATGATTTCTGCAGGTAAGTTCTGAATGTATGTGCACCCTGTTAGATTTAGTTCACAAGGCTACTGTTTGAAACATCCAATCAAAACAACAAAAATAACAGCCTACACAAATTTGTAAAGAGTTTTAATTTGTTTTTGTAGTTATAATATGAAGATTTTCTAACTGAGGTTCTGTTAAAAGATTATAAACAGTCATTATCTCACCTGCAGCCGATGATACAGTTGTCATCTTCATCTAGCATAATGCCAGATGAGTTGGTCCTGGACCTGTCATAAGCTTTGCATTGAACACAGAAGAACACAGGATATGACAGAAATAGGTGGTGCACTACCAGTGAGCTTCCCACAGGAAGCATAAAAACACGACAGGTAAAGCCGTTCCATTCAAAGTAAATGTCTATTATAAACATAAAGCAGCATAATAGCGTTTACTTCAACCACTAATATTTCTGCTTTGTACACACGTCAGGTTTTTTTTTATTCAGCAGAGTGGAATCGCTTCACCTGTTTGGTTCAAATTAAATTGTATTTATTTATTTGTTTCCTGTTTGGCAGTGTAGCAATGAGAATTGTTGTCTTAATGCCAAAAAGAGCCCAATAGATTTTACTTTCACAAGTGGAGCCTTACTGCTTTCGCCATAGTGCACCGCATGATTTATATATGCAAGAAGCTTTATTAGATTTATTATTTCATGTTAAATGGACACAAAAACTTGAAGGTAGAAGAGGAAACAAGGAGAAAAACTCATGAGACAAAATGCTCCCAGAGCAAAGGTGGCCAAGAGGGACCAATACAGGGAAAGCTGCCTCTCTCAACAGAGAGGAGCCCCAGGAACCCCCCCCCCCCCCCACACACCACCACCACCACCACCAACAGCCACAATGCCGAAGCCCCCTGGAGCAGCAGGGATGAGCCAGCTACGTCGGAGCGGATCCAGCCATGGGCCCAGAGATCCGAGGCCCAGGGTCCCTCCCTCCTTGTTTGCTTACTGCTGCGTCTTTCAATGAGCTTCATGAGGTTAGTCGCCTGAAATGGTTTTCCAACTATCTTGATAGAGTTCCCAGATGGTAAAAAATGAGATAGTAAGTCCAAACCTTTGACTTGTAGGGTATGTGCTTTGGTCAGATGAAACTAAAACTGAATTGTTTGGCTATAATGACCAGAACTACATTTTAAGGTAATGAAAGTGCTAAAGAGAGTTATTTATTCTAGGTGAAAAATGACCTACTTTTAAACCTTTTATCATAAAGTCGCATTCAAATTTTTGAACCATCCTTTTAAACTCAGATAGGAAGCTTTGGTAAAGTGATATAGCATGTGCCAGATGCTGGTTAGCATATCCTGTGGTGATGGGCTCCAGTTTGTACCAACGTCTCTCCACACAATGTGACATTCAGCATCAACATGAAGATGTAAGACAAGAGAAACAAAGACAGCAAGGTTGCTCCCAACATGGCCATGTTTCAGAAAGATCACTGAGCAAGACTAGCATGAAACAACAAGGGCCCTTTGACAGAATATATGTGCCACATCAGCAAAGACAAAGACTTGACTGTGTTCTGACAAGATGGTATGTCACTGACATAGAAATTAAATTTACTGCTATTGTCACAAGTGCCAGATGTGCAGACAAGAACATGCAAATGTGAACATGGGGGGAATACGAGTTTGCTGTGCGGCGGTGGGCGAAAACACACAGTACTGTACGGAAGCAGACACAAAAGTGGCACATTTGTTCTGCCAACACCTACAAGACAACAATCCCCTAAATCCCAATAAATGTTCACAGATTTGTGAACATCCAGAGACCACCCTGATAAAACATGTACAGTTAGCTTTTGCGTTCTGCATCCACAAACAAGCAAATTCAGGCGCCCAAGTGCATCATGCCTACAAACATCTACCACACTTAGACACACTGTCCGTGCCTGTCACCCAACCTTGTGCACTCATCCTCAAGTTCCCAATTCCTCCCCTTCCCACGTCCAGCCTTGGGCCCAGCTGTCCGTGGCACTCAAAGCTTCTTGGCTGACACTTTTATCATTATATTCCTAACTCCTGCATGTTTTCTACGTGCGCTGGTGAACATGGATTGAGCTCGAGTCAACCCACAACAGTTTTCCTGCCAATTCTGTGGGATGAACTTCAGCAGCACATTGGGAGCTACAGTTATTGGTAAACAGCAAATCAAAAATTCCTACTTATGAACAATGTGAAGTCTTAATGCATTGTCGGTACTTAAAGCAAACATTCGGTTTTATTTTTTGATAAGGAAACTGAATTGAGGGTGTGTCCTCAAGCTGCTCGTGATAAGATTATAGTTGTACACTGAATGACACACATTTGCTCCCAGCTCTGGTGCTGTTTATCTGTGTCGCACCCACATGTTCTCTTTGTATTTTAGTGGTGCTTTCTTCACACTCCCCAGCCTTTTCCCACAGTGGGAATCGGCCTGTACTGGTGGACTGACTGCCCTTTATTGCCACTAAAAGATCCCAGGCTCTCATGACATGGCTGAGCTCCATGACTGGGTTCAAATAGATAATTGTGGGATCCTAATAAAATAAAAAACATAATTGTTATGTGTCTGGATGAACAAGTTAACCAAACTATGAAACACATTCCAGGAATCAGCTGCTTTGGTTGTTGTCACTGCTCACTTAGGTTAGATTATTAAAAAGATTTGCCATTGATGTAGTTAAGCATGGTTTATATTTTGCCAGACTGGTAGTTTGAAATCTTTAATTAAAACTGGAATGTACCCATAAAGTAAGGACAGGTTTTTCAATCACCAAAACTTAAGATAATTATACCACATGTTCAGCTCTTACGCGGTTTGGGAATTCATTTTTCATTGTTTTTCACAACATGCAATCAGTTTTCATTGGTGGACAGCCAGATCCAAACTGTATGAAGACTGATAATGCACCTAGACTCTTACCCAACACGTTCTTGAGCGGGGTTCCTCAAGGCTCCTGAAACAAGTTTTACCATATGCATGCTGAAGACACACAACTCTTTGTGTTCATATCAACAATAAGTGGATGTTCCTCATCTCAAAGGAACTAACCGTGATCCTGCACAAATTTGAACAACGAGGAAGGAGAACAGTTTAGTCTGAACCGTAAGCCCCGCCCCCAACTGTTTTTCGTTTTTGTTTTGGTTTTTTTCAGAAACCCTCGACATGCATGATCCTAAACATGCACCTCAAGGTTGTGCACGATCCTCCATAAGAAAAAACAAGGCTTCATCGAGGGACATTTCTTTGTTTTCTTTGACATAAATAGCCAAATCTCGGTTAAATTGTATTTTCATGTGTGAATAGTCAACACTTACATGCAAAACAGGCTGTTCTGTTTACAAACCCTATCATGCACACGCTGGAGGAGCAGCTACTTAGCAAAGGGTCCCACCTCTTTGTGCCACTGGCAGAGAAATCGATTGTGCAATCAATTAGTCAATTGTTATTATCAAATCACATCTTTTAACTCATAATACATTGAGTCAAAAGCATTTTTCTTAACCAGACAAGAATACATTCAGTTATGGTTCCTTTAAAGCACAAAATACAGAATTCATTGATTTTGGCATCAAAAATGAAAGGCTAGGGAACAGTGGTAAACTCTAAGAACTGCAGAGAATGTTATGGTGAAGATATATGTTTTTAAGACATGCATAAAGTCTGTTGCTTAATCAGAATACTAATGTCTGTTTTTACCTGTCTAAGGGTGGCCAGATCACAACATGAAGGTGATCAGTCTTTGTCAGACCTCAGGCAGCAACGAGACAAAGTAGAAAAATATAGAATGATTTATTTACAATTAATTATTCATTTAAGCTTGTGACATAGAGAAAATGAGCTGAGTTTAACTTTAGGGTGAGCTTAAAAACAAACAAAATAAAGCTGTCTAATATTTTAATCCAACTGACCTAATTAATTAAAATAAAAAGACAACAACTTGCCTCCCTAACTAAAGTAAACAGGAGAAAACTGGGACCTAACTAAAACAGCAGCTCACCTACAGACTCATTGATGACACAAACACTGAAAAGTGATTTCAAGGGTGTGCAGGTGCACAGACAAATGTGTGGCCGGTTGGGATGAACAGAGGACGAACGATGGGCCAGCCACAGCAGAATGGAGAATCATCTCCATCCAGGTAACCAATCTGCTTCCAGCAATCTTCCGGATCCACCAATCACAGATATGCACCTGCACACTGAAATTAGCATTTAAAAACAGCAGCTAACGACACAAGTGATAACAGTTTGTAAAATATCCCTACCTTTAAGGGTTTCTGGTCAAAACTGGAAATGCTTTTATTTTTGATATATTAAATTACTGTAATGATTTCTGTCAGACTCTTGACGCCAAGAAATTGAATCATAATACAGCCCTTCCTGTTTATACCAAGATAGTGCTTCAAATATTGTTATTAAAGCTCTGAATGGTCTCTGACTGAGAGTCTGAGAGTTTTGTGTGGGATAAACCATAGACTCCTCAGTGACTGGTTCACTCAGTGTTTAGAACTAAACACAGGAAAGCATTACTTAGTTTCTATGCCGCTTATAACAAGAACAAACTTCCTGAAACCCAGAAATGTGCTGAAACTGTTGGCCATTTCAAGTCATGACTGAAAACATTGTTTGATGCAGTTTCCCTATAAAATAATAATTTATCAATTTATTTCACTCATAGGTTATTTGTTATTAACGTTTTAATGTTTCATTTTAATGATGATTTTTACGTTAACGTATAATTTACCCTTTCTGTTTTGATACCCTGTAAAACACCTTGAATTATTTAAATGGGCGCTGCAAAAATAAACTTGACTTATCTTATTGGACCATTGGGGTAGAATATAAAAGTTTCTTTAAATAAAAAATAAACTTAAGCTACTACAAAAGAGGTCATGTAGGCTCATCAAAATGTATAGGCTAATGCATAACCTTACTGTCATCCAGCATTAACAATGCCTTCTAGCACAACAGTGTTTGCAGCAAAATGTTGGTTCATTTTCTAGAAAGCCATGTTTGATCCTCCTAATGCAGCTTTATAGAGAGCACTGTGTCCTGCGGGCTGTGGGCCGGTCCCAAGTCAAATGCAGAGGGTTATGTCAGAAAGGGATTCCGGCATAAAACATTTGCCAAATTTACCATGCAAGTCATAACATAATCTCCATACCTGGTCAGTCGAGACCCAAATTAACGATAACTGTCCTATATGGCAGTGTAGCATTAAGGATTGTTGTCTTAATGCCAAAGAGAGCCTAACAGATTTTACTTTCAAAAGTGGAGCATTACTGCTTAACAACGACCGCCATTTGTGCTGCTGACCAACAAGGTAACAGTGAAAAATGAGCTACTGTTGGTCAGAAAAGATGAAAAGGAAGCACAGGAGGAAATGATGTAGGAGTTATCCTGTATGAGGAGTTGGTCAGGAATGTTCTTAAGATAAATAGAGTGTCAGATAGGGAAATTAGTCTGAAGCAAGAGATTGAAAGGTGTGACGTTCATCGTTGTTAGTGGTTATGTCTCACAGGTGGAGAGTGAGTTAGATGGGAAGGAGAAATACTGGAGTGAGTTAGATGAAGTGATGCAGAACATCCCCACAATTGAGAGAGTGGTTATTGGTGAAGACTTCAATGGACGTGTTGGAGCTGGGAACAGATGTGATGAAGTAATCGACAGGTTTGGTGTCCAGAACAGGAATGCAGGAGGAGTGTCCTGGTATAATTGTGCTGGTACCAGTTTTCAAGAACAATGGATATACACAGAGTTGCTCCAACTACAGAGCAATAAGCTAGATGAATTATACAATGACGTTATCGGAAGGAGTAGTGGAAGCTAGACTGAGGTCAAAAGTGAGCATTTGTAGGCAGTACTATGGTTTCATGCCTAGAAAATGCACAGATGCATTACTTGCTTTGAGCATGTTGGTGTAGCGGTACAGAGAAGGTCAGCGGGAGCTGCATTGTGTTTTTTGTAGATCTAGAGAAAGCATATGATAGTGTGTTGAGAGAGAAGCTGAGGTATTGCATGTGGAAGTCTGGAGTAGTAGAGAAGTATGTTAGAATGGTGAACAACACGTATGAGAGCAGTAAGAAAGTGGTGAGGTGTGCTGTAGGTGAGACAAAGGAGTCAAGGATCGGCTCTAAGCCCCTTCATGTTAGCTGTGGTGAAGGACAGGTTGATAAATCAGGTTAAACAGGAATCACCATGGACTATGATGTTTGCAGATGACATTGTGATCTGTGGCGAGAGGAAGGGACAGGTGGAGGAAAACCTAGAGAGATGGAGGTTTGGCCTGGAAAGCAGAGGAATTAAGGCTAGCAGTAGCAAGACACAATATACGTGTGTGAATGAGATGGACCCGAGTAGAGGCCTAGAGGAAGACCAAAGAGATTTATGGATGGAGTGAAAGAGGACATGAAGATAGTTGGTGTGAGAGAGGAAGATGTCGAAAATAGGGTTAGATGGAGACAGATGACTCGCTGTGGCGACCCATGAAAGGGAAAAGCTGAAAAAGAAGCTGAAGCACAAAAAGAAGCAGATGGTGGCGATGATGCTGTTGTTGGATCCTCCTCTCCTACGATTCTTCTCTTTTGCTTATTCCACAGAATTTCTGTGTGATTTAGATTTGGGGACAGGGATGCCCAAGAAATACGCTTCATTTTGTGTTTAGATAATTCTTGTTTTGATTTGTCTATATTAAGTTAATCAGTGCAGTGTTGTTTATTTCAGGAAAAAATATGAGGGAAATGATTTGTTATTGCAGGATTATTTTGTATGAATAAATATAACCCTTTTAAATGCTTGAATTGTCATTTTAAGCTTTGGCAGATTTTCTGAAATCCTATTTTGGTTTGTAACCGAATTTGCCACATGCCAGGTGATTATTATTTTAGTTGTCCTTCTATTGTTAAACAAGCTGTGCTTCATTTATACAGTTGGGATTAATTGCATCTCAATGGGCATCAACAGCATTTTTGTGATAAATGGAAAAGCCTACTTTGGTCTGAGTATAATTTAAGAGGACAGTCATCTGGTAAATCTTTCAACACTGGTTTAAGTGAAATACTGGCGATATCTCTATCCATCTGCTACAGGAGCTTGGGTGGGGTCTTCCTTCCTCTATGAGTATTTTTTAGTCACCTTCAGATGAGTGACAAAGGCAAAATAAACTCTGGAATGACTAATGTTACGGTGACACACAAGGAGGCTTCTTTTTACAGATAATTGTTCTAAGATAAACTTTGAACAATTGAGCGGTTACGACCATGTGGCTTGAATCTTTGCAAATTATTCCCTTTGTGCGTTATAATAGCTGCTTTAAGGCTTTTTTACTGATGACTCTTAAAGTTTTTACAGTTCTTTTTCATCACCAAAGCTTGTAATTTAAATCTTTATTTGAACAAGTTGTATGATGCATGTGTGGATGTAAAAACACATGATGGAAGCAAGGCCCACCCAGGAAGTGACTCCACCCAAGGACGCACAGAACCCACCCTCCCCTTGCTGAAATGAGGGAGAGAGCAAGCCGCGGCTCATGTAGCCTCTCCGTTTGCCCCCTCTCAAAAGACTCCATTGTTCCCAGCAGTCTGAGCCCATAGAGTGAGCTAAAGGGAATTATGAAGCTCGCCAGCGAGGCAGAAGCTGGCGCGGGGTGGGAGGTGTTGGGTCGGTGCCTAAAACCACACGGAGGTCCGGGGTAGCCAGACATAGAGCATCTCTGTGCAACTCGCAGTCCACTGCTGGAGGTTTGCCTTAACTTAACAGCAGCGCGGGGGGAAAAACTCCACAACACGACACACAAAAAGCACACCTAACTGTCCGAGGGACCAACCGACTCAACGAACCCAAACTGTACTGCTCTCCATATTTGGTGCTGCTCGCCTGCCAGTTTGAAAGGCGTTTTGTTTTCTCTACCCCTCTTTGATTTGAAGCACTGCTTGAACTGGCCAATCAGAGAGAGGGCAGATGGACAGAGCCCTGGGCGACTTGCTAAAATGTGTACACTTCGGCTGGAAATAGAAAAGAAGTGTCATGAGACTGTAACGGTCACAAGCATATAAGGGGGTGTAAAAGTGCTCATCAACAATGACCTGAGTTGTATCCATTTATATAGTCGCTTTATAATAAAATAGAGGGAGCTGAGCAATTTTGTGAAAGAGTTCATTTTTTATTGAAACGGTATGAACAAAATCACTGCAATTAAATAAAAGGTTTGCATGAGACACATGACAAAAAAAAAACAAAAGACATCATGGGAGAGCATAAGAAACGTATTACTGAAAACATTTGGAGTGTCTAAGGCCTAAATCATTAAACATAAGTCCTCTCACTCAGTGCACAAATCAAAACAAGTTTTAAAAAGCAGGCGGGGGTAAGAAAGGAGTATTTGTACACCCAGTTAGCACAGTTACAGTTGGAAAAAACAACAAAAATACCTGCTTAACTCTGAGCACTGAAACTAAGTGCAGTTTTGAAATGTAATCCTGTGTGCAATCTGTGGTAAATAACTGGACGGCTGTTCTGGTAACATAGAAACAGAAGAATCCCCTTACACGCTAATACCATTATTACGTCTAACAGCCCACGGCAGCACGAAGGCCCCACTTAGATATTCAAGGAGCGAGGGCCAGCTGAAAAAGTCCAGTCGAGTCACACTCCTAGCACACTTGGAAACCTTCAAATCCTCCGAGCTGGAGAGAGAATACCAGAAACAGTGGCACAAACCCTGCTGCTAAATTTCACAGATATGTATTAGGTTTTAATGTGTCAGTGTTAAAGTGGGCAGAATTTCACGTTACTCCTGCAAACGAGGGCTCCTGTTTCTGCTCCGCTCGCCCACAGGGAGCACGCCTCTGGTTGGAGCGATGTCTGCATGCTGTGCTCGATGCAACTGGCCGACATGCCGGGTATTCTGGCTGCACGAGAAACTGTTCTAAATGGTGGTCTACGATTGACTGCAGTGCTGTGAAAAAGTAGATGCCCCCCTTAAAAATGTCTTGTTTTTGCTTTCACATTCAACTGTTTCAAATTATTTAAAAAAAAGATGATGAATAAAACAAACTGAATAATTACAAAAAAGCTATTTTTTTAAAACGATAAGGAAAAAAACGTATCCAAACCAACCTGGCCCTACATATATAAAAACATCAACCGACTTTTTGAAGGCTGGGTTTAATTCGCTAGCCACACCCAGACCTGATTACAACCAGATCTGTAGAATTAGAAATTGTTCAAATAGAACTTGTCTGACAACATGAAGTAGGCTAAAAGAAAACATGGAACAGTGTTGAACTTTCTCAGGAGTGGCTGGCATACCAAAATTTGCCCATTAGCGCATCAATGACAAATCCAGGATAAAAAAAAAAAAAAAAGAGCACAGAATAAAATCTAAAGCACTGCAGGGTTCATTTGCCTCAGTGCTCATGATTTACCAATAATGGGCAACGATCCAGTTCCAAGGTAAAAACAACAACTGACTAAAAAAAGAAAACAAGGGCCCATTTGATGTCTCACAAAAAAACTTATTGATGAGCCCCAAGACTTTGAGGGAAAACCTTCTGTGGACTGACCAGACAAACATGGAACGCTCTTAGAAGGCATGTGTCCGGTTGTAAAGCTAGCATAGCAATACAGAAAAAAAATATATACTGGAATTAAAATCCGGTGGTGGCGGTATGATGGTCTGGGGTTGCTTAGCTACTTAGAGGGGACATATCATGCTTTTCAGTTCTTCCTTTACACATTGAAATCATTCAGTTGTGGTCTATATAAAGTGGAACTGCAATGCTTTGGTCTGAATTTCTTATTAATTTACCTTCACGTACCCCCCCACCCCCCATTTTTCCCCTGTTCTGATGTGTGTCTGAGAGCAACTCGTTTTGGTGCTGTCTCTTTAAATGTAAAGGAAGCACTTTACAATCAGCCCTCCTCCAGGTCACAGACCATTCAACCTCAGTCGTCCTTTTTCGTAGTATGTTGGGAGATGTTGTAACAAACAATCGAATATTTTAACCTTTCCATTTGTACTTCCAGCTTACATCAGATTTGACTAGAAAATCACACAGAGAAATAGAGATGGCGGATTTGTGAAGTTGATAAGCTGGAAGTCCAGGACCATGTTTAGCGGTTTCGCAGCAAATACTGTGACACAATTGTTAAAAAATAAAATAAAATAATGAAGAACAAAGAAAACTGAACAGCCTGACAAAAATATAACCCAAGCAGAATATAAAGATATCTATGCAGTACCTGGACAGGCTACATTTAACTTTTTTGCACTCCTAGAGACTCCAAGTACACAACAAAATGTAATTAAGAGCTGAGAAACTGGATTTGAATGATGTGTCCCCTTTAAGGTCCTGGATGACTTGCCGTGATGGATGGAAACATGGAGGAGAATGTATAAAACTCAAGGCAGGGTTATACAGCCAATAATTTAAAGCATATGAGCAAGTCCAGGCTTAAAAAAAAGGCTTAACAAAAACAAACAGAAAAAAAGGTTTAGGAGTGGTATAGTCAAAGTCCATGCTTTGACTATGCCAGATGTTTATGCTATTTAAAAACAACTTTGCAATATAGCTGAATTAAAACAATTCTGCAAAGAGTAGTGGGAGAAATTCTCAGCAGCCATGTAAAAGACCAATTACCATTTATTGCAACATTTAAGTACAAAAAAAAAAAACTCCAAGGAGGCATGTATTTTTTCATGGCACTGTACAACAATATGCTATGATTGCCTGTTCCTACTAGGTACTGAATATTAGGAAACGCTAGTCTATGCAACTGCAAGAAAATGAGAACGTTGTTTGCTCTATCTAGTAGTGCCACTGCATTTTATATATATATAAATATTTACATACATAGATCATGTGGATTTAAACAGAATCCCCCCCCCCCCCCAATCCTCCTTGTGTATTTGAGATATTTCTCCATTTGCATGCTCTCGACAGTAATTTTGGTTGCCTACTTCACTATGACAGAGAGACATGTCTTCCTTCTGATGTCAGATAATTGTTTCTTTACTCTTTTATCAAGAAAATTGCATTTAAGCACAACAAAAGAATTATATCAGTTTTGCTGTCCCCTTGTTTTTTTTTTCACATGTGGAACAATGAGGGAAGAGAAAGCTTTTGATATCAGCAGCTCCTTAATTTCGGGGCGGTAAGCAGGGGAAAAACGAAGATGTCGGCTTGTGCACCCCTTTTGTCTCACATACATTACAGTACACACTCTATACATTTACATCAACACACCCAACCCTCCCTGCACCCCTTGGTTTGTCATCATTTCAAGTCCAGCGTTAAGATTAGTCTAGTTCTGGCATTGTGCTCATTTCAATCATCAAAAACTCAATGTCACAGTTCAGTAGTTTAGGATTTCCAGAACTTTGCGCGCTCGTGCTGCTTGGTGGACTTTTTCCTCAAGGGCTGTGGGAGAGAAGAAGGAAAGAAACAGAATCAATAATTGGTTCTAAATAAAATATCACCGCGCTCAATTCACGGTAGATTGAATATTTATGCTTTCTGTTAACGTAAGGTTAATTCACTGGTGGTGGTCACTTATTTTCTTTAATTAGGGTGTTAGATATTACACGAATCTACAGGTTGTTGGAGTTGTTGAAAGCAGTTATTGGGAAAATAACAGTTAATTCACAGTCATTGTGGACGTCACGGACATATATAGATATGGACAATGGGACTGATAAAGGAAAGGGTCGGTTATTTCAGGGCAGCACATACACTTGGATAAACTTGAACTCCATGCTATCCCACAGTCTGGCAGATGTACCATTTATATGGCTTGTGTAAATTAAAAGTGCTAAAGTATAGTCTCTGTTTCGAGAGTCATTTCCTACAAAAGAAGTATTCAAGGTGTGATCGCTTCTCTGTGGTAAAAGGACCGGATAGGGCGCAGAGGCATCTAACCAGGGGTGGTAGCTTTTACAAATTGGTGTTTCTGCTTGGAGCATGTGGATATAAAAATGGATAGTAAAAATACATTGCCTGTACATTTAAATAACAGTTTAAATGTAAAAGAAAACAAGGGATAACATTTTTTTTATATCCCCCCCTTAAGTTTTTAGTATGACAGAAGGCAATGAAACAAAAATGGACTCTTAGTTGCTGAAAAAAAACAAACAAAGCTGGCTGATCCTAACTCTGCTCCACTCTCAGCAAACACAACCCCTCTGTTCTTAGGGATTAAATCAAGCTGTTATTATGAAACCTGCCAACCTGATGACCACTGCTCATGTGCGCTGACACCGAGTCAATAAACAGAGTAATTTGGAGGCAAGAGAGAGTCACTTGTCACCATGAATGCCTAATTTTTACACCTCGAAGCATGGGACCCGTGTGTCAGCTAAAGGGGCAGCTTTCACCATGGTGTCAGGGGTGTTTTCATGGGGAGACAAAATCTTTGTTACAGTGAGAGTTAAAAGGCGGGCAGAGAGTTCAAATCGTTAGCAGAGACAATCAAAAGGAGAACTTTACTGAGACAACAACGCTGTCTTTTTTTGCAGGTTTTCTGCTCTTGGTAGACCTATGACACATACACACACACACACAACAATTATTATGATCCGTAATCATCATGTCCTCATAGAGGAGGGTGTGTTCTGTGGGAACACTGTCATTTGGGAGATGTTGTGTTTATCTCTCTGAGAGAACACAGGTTTTTAAAATAGGTTCAACAACTTAGACCATGTATGGCTACAAAGCTGCACAGTGTTAGGAATCCAATGTCAACTTATGACCCCAGAACAACAAGCTCCATTACATCACTCTACATGATGTAATGGGAGTTTGTAATTAATGACTAAAGGCTTGCTGCCGTAACATTTTAGAGAAAGCAAGTGATGACTCTGAGCACAACGTTCAACGTCCATGGTAGCATTGGCAATTTAGTTTATGGTTTACACTGAACTGTAGTTTACAGAGCATTGGACACATTTTGTCAAGTTTAGACCACAACCATTAACCATACTGTAGATTTTATGTGAAAGTAGAAAAAGAGAACATTTTTTACTTAGAAAAACAAAAAAAAAGCGTGATTTGAACTTGTATCCAGCCTTCATTACTCTAAAAAAAAATGTTTAGATCAAAGCAAATTCCCGTTTTAAAATGGCAAACTCAAACCAAATACAATCTTGAAATTATAGCAAGACCCTTTATATAATTTAAGTCTACAGATTGTCTCCATTTAATATAACTAAGCTTGAAAAAAAGAAGCTAATTTCAGTCTCTAGATTTGCCAAGCTGAAAGAGACAGACTCCAAAAGACTTGCAGCTACTGGCTTAGTGGGGGTAGACACAAATGCATGCTACACCTATTCAAATATTTGTTTGCAAGAAATGGTGGAAAATCATTTCCTTGCACTCAATGTTGAGATTATAACAAGATCAACGGGTATGATTTAGCAAGGCACTATTTACATAAAGTCACAAAAAGGAGATATACTTACGAGTATTTGCCCATCTTCCTCAACATTGCAATCACCACAGCAGTGACAATAACCACTGCCACAATGGCACCAATCACAATCCCCACTATTTGTCCAGTGCTCAGACCCTCTGAAAGATAATGGTCATCTTTTTTTAGATCTATAAATCTTTTATTATTGTTCTTAAAATTGCAGACTTTTGCATGGGCTTTTCAATTACCTTCCATGTCATCTTCAATTTCCACTTTTTCACCTATGCTGCTGCTCTCGCTCGCATCAGTTGGGTCCCCGGACTGTGTAGGACCAGGCAGGACTTCAGTCCCTGCTGCAGTTGAGGGTCCATCGATCTCATCAAGACTTGTGGTTTTGAGAACAGCAGCTGCAGTAGTCACGGGAGGAGGTGAGGTCTTCTCATCAGAAGCTGTGGCGTCCACAGTGGAAGCAACCGCGGTGGTGATGTGGGCCTGTACTGCAATGGTTGAAGTGGCCAGATCTGGTGTTACAGTAGAGACATCTGCAGGGTCCTCAGGTACAGTTACTGGGCCAGCAGTACTGACCATGGCAACTTCAGGGAGACTTTTTGGGCTGGAGGGAGGAGGTCCAGTGATGATATGAACTGATGTAGCTGTCTCAGTAATTGGGGTCTCTATGTCTCCACTTGTTGGTTTCACTGTGGGGCCTGAGGAGAGCAATTAAAAGAGAGATCCCACATTAGTTGTATGTTCGTATTGTCTCTTTTATCTTGTATTAGACAAACTGGTAGAATAACGGTGGCCTCATGTGGGCTTGAGGATTAGTTGTCCATTTTGTTGCTGCTATGAGTATCGTTTGTAAAGCGCTCTGTGTTTTGTAAAATATGATATTTAAAGCTAGGCAACTGTGCACTTCCTTATGGTATCTGGGTATAAGAACCTCATGGCATCACAGAGAAACAGTCAATTATAAATCTAAATGATTGCAAGAACCCACCGAAGCTTAAAATTAGGCTGTTAAATCAAAATGATGCTCGACACAGAGGCTCTCCACTCTTTCTCGTAACTATTGTCCCATCGTCCGTGCGGAGTTACCAAAGCCTGTGTCCACGCCACACCCAACGACCTCATAAAATGTACATCCTCCCTCCATTCCTCCACCCCTCCATCCTGCCTTTAGATTTGCGTCTTTTCTCTATGTAGGGGAATGCCACATCCTCTGCCTCATTTCCTGTGGAAGGAGCCTCAGTGTCAGACAGGGCAGACAGGAAAGGCTTGTTAACCCTGAGTTGCAAGGCCAAGAATTGATCCAACATGTATGAGTACTTACATATGATGGTTTTGTTTTTTACCAAGTGTTGCATTAATTTGGTCAGTTACTAAAATGTGGAGATATAAGGATTACACTTTTTGAAATGACACGGAACAAAATTTTCAATCATGTCAAAAAAGATTTCTTGCCAAAACTACCAAATGTGCCATTTCATCCTCTCTTGAAAAATGAATGACATCTACAGCAAAAGCAGGCACCAAGAGGGCTTTCTTCGGCTCCCCCTAGTTCTACGTCCTTACAGCCACAACTGAAGGTTTAGCCTGGACAGCACTACTTGAAAATTAAGGAGCCAGCCTTAAGCGGGGCACCACAATTACAGCCTGCAATCGACTTTCCACTGACAAAAAGTTGGCTCAAAAATTCCTTCTTCTCTTCTGGAAAAGTAAAAGATGGTGAAATCGACTGATCCCTTAAAAGTTTCTTCTTGCTGAGCTGAAAACAAAAGTCTCCTAAAATTAGCCGGTGACATCAACGTCCCTCCATTTATACTTGACCATCTTCCTCTAAACACATGAAATAATACAGAATCCTTTCAAATGGCCCAAAATAACCCCGACTGGCCTTCGTCCGCTTCATTAGGAACAGGCGGCCGCAATATAACAAAACATTTGTTCCCACTGCCGCGTACCACGGAAGGGTGGGGGATTTGGAGGGGATGGGGGGGGGGATGCTTTACTCTGTTTGGGCAGTCTGTAAGTGATGATAAAATGGTCTGCGCTTCACAGAGTATGGCTACGCACCACGTGTAATCGCCCCCCTAAACTCTTCTAACAATTGTTTCATTATGTGCACAGTTCCCACAATTAGCTCGGAGTAGTATTTCCTTCCCACCAAAATAACCCATCTGGGTTAACGCAGCTGCAGTAGTGAGCAACTCTGTAGCAATCTACCCCCCCCCCCCACCCCCTTTAATCCACTACATCTCTCTCTATCCGTGACCATACCACTCCCTGAGGATAACTTTGTTGGGGCCAAAACCTTTGAAAGGACTGAATCATTGGACAGATGGTTGGAGATAGGAAGGTAGGGCGCAAGGAAATCACAGGGGTGGGAGGCATCTTCTTTGGGTTTTAAGTGATTCAAAACTGGGAAGCCAGGGAACATGATGTCATGGTGAATGCTGTGTGCTTTTTGGACATGTAGGGTATAATACTGAATGCCGATGCCCAATCCTGAGCAGGTCCAGGCTCAGATCCAGACCCAAAAGGCTTTGGATTTCTACCATCACATCTGAGTCAACCATTAGAAGGAAATGACTGTAGGTTGAAACATTGCTGTCCTGGCATTGTTGTCAATACTTGAGTGCCAGACTTTAGATATTTAATAAGTTGGGTGTGGCACAGGAGAAGGTGTCTACTTAATGTGAGGCTGTCAGTTCAATCCCAGCTTACACCCCATCTCATGTCTAAGTGATAAGAAATCAGAAAATTGGTTTGTACACATGAATGGCTAAAAGTGCCTTAATGAGATCAATTTGACCACACACACTGACTTGCTTCCAATTCAGCTCCAAGCATGCTTGAAATGGGATCCAACTGCCTGAAATGTTAGCAGATGCCCTTTTTTATAGCGTTTGAGAATGACTTGTCGATTGTTGTTGGCTCCAAGTGATTCAATATAGGGTTAAATATGGCCTTTGGTGATCTGTGATGTATGGCAAATAGGTTGTTTTGGAGTAGGACTGAGGGTCAGGTTGACTGAACCATCATAGCTAAGTCATGTGTAATGTGGTGTGCTTGATGACAGGACACAACTCCACCACTGTTTTTTCCTGTTCATTTTCTTTAACTGGACTACAGAATGGATTACAGTCGCAAGTACACACAAAAGCATGCACCCCCACAACTAAGAGGCTGCTATGATTCTGTTTATGACCATCTCCACAGCAAAGCATCTGTTTCCAGTTGGGTGAAATAGCTAGTTGGCTAACATCCGTCCATCCAGGTAACAAAGAGAAACTGGCTGTGTGCTGCAATCTGAAGATTTGTCAGCCTCATCAGCCTTGACCAGCAGCAGGCTGGGCCTAAGCTCAAAAATCTGATAAAAGAACACACCAGATGTAAGAGTTACTTGTTGCGCTAATGACGCTAAATGAAACAGACCCAAAGTTTTAGACATGGTCAGCATCAGAGAGGTGCTTAATAAAGAAATAAGGGGAAGCACAACATTTGTAGTTGGATAAAAAGAGGAAATTTCAACTGCAAAGGTGCTTAAAAGCTATTAATATTAAGTTTTAAAATCTGTTTCACAGTCATTGCTCTCATACGCATGATGGCACGTGCCACTGTCATTTAATGACAGCTCCTGGAATATAAGCTGATCATTACTGGTTTTCTTGAAATCCTTCTATATTATTTACTTGAGACGGCACAACTTATTCATTGAATTGCCTTCTCAGAGCTTGACGAAAGCCAGGGATCAGAAATCGACCGCATCCCTGTTTAATACCGTGGTGAATGTTTGATTTAAAACCAGCCTGAGCGTCGAGAGATGCGACAGATGTTGCTTCCCTTCCAACACCTGTGTTGATCAACGTCTGAAAAAAAAAAAAAGCTGCTTCATCACTATCCCCAGGATAAGTGAGACGAAATTCCAATCTATATCTTTCTATGTTTTTGATCAACTGGAAATTGCAATCAATTACAAGCATCAGCATCTAAACCCATAAATCTTATCACCGACCAAAATTTGTCAAACGAAAGTTATCATTTTGTGTGTAGACATGACAAAGGAGAACAAAAACCCTTAACCAGTCTGGTTTATGACTGTGGTTGAGGTGCATGCAGTGACGCAGATAGACAGAGAGGGCCAGAAAAAGGCCGAGTGAAGACAGAGAGCTGTGCCTTCTGCCTGACAAACATAAAATCCCATTACTTGTTGTGCAGCAGGCACGCAGCAACATACAGCGTGAGACGAGAACAAAGGGAGTAGCGCTAGCATCCTCTGAGACAATCACAATCAGCTGCCGGCAAGAGGGCCCCTGTTTACATACGTGTGTGTGTGTGTGTGTGTGTGTACGTGCTAAATCACAGCCCAGTTTGGGAGGGAAAGACGACGTGAGGGGAGTGCGGCTGTGTCCACCTTGAACGCCCGAGAATGTTTATCATGGCGCTGAAGGAGGGAACTGAGAGAGACACGCTGCCCATCTGGCAGCACTCCCCCACAAAAACCAGTAGGAAACATCCCTAAAGATAACGCTACCCAACACGGGGCGGAGGTTTTAAGCAAGGGGCCAAGGTGGAATACTCTGAGACAGACACTCTTATCAACTCGACACAAAACCAGTGTAATTTTTTCCTCCTTTTTCTCCAGATAAAGGGAGAACGTAGAGCAGGTCCCATCTGGACTTCATCACCAGGGGCAGAAACTGGCATCGGATCAAGTTGCTCGTTATTCTGATGCCCTGCAGGTTTGATCGCGGTACACCTACAAATCAGTTCCTTTCTTTCTCCTTCCAAATAATCAAAAATAAATAAAAAAAAATAGAAAATGCTTCTGAATACAGTTGTTCCCAGCAACCTTTTTGAAGTATTTGCTGATCTCTCTGACGTTAGCTTGCGCACGACGACGACGCGCGCGCCCGGTCGCTCGTTTCTTTGTCAACAGCTTCCCTTTTATGAGCATTTCCAAGGCCCGTGACGACGTTCTCACGGAGGTTTTGGATGCTCCTCCGCTCCTGCTATGCTCGTGGATTTCCTTTCACGTCTGAGAGAAGCCGCTGCAGACTGAGGACGTCAGCGCTAAAACAGCCTCTGTCTCCTATTCCTAAAACAGATGTTTCTGTCTGTGGAAAATTTCGAGAGCATGACTCTGCAGTTTGTCCCCGTTCCAAATGAGACCGAGCGAAAGTGAAAATATGTGCGTGGCTAATATTGACGTTTCCCTGTTGCCGGTGTGATTCTACCATTTGGAGTACGGGGAAACGTTTAACCCACTTTTAGGAGCTGGCATCAGACGGAGGACACTGACCTACAGTAGCCAGATATGATCAGGATGGTGATTAGCAGTGAAAACAGGGGCGGGGAACCGGTGGTAGAAAGCAAGACTCCTAAGGCTTCCTAGTTTCATTAGCAGATAAAATGGACTAGAAAGTGTCCACTTAAATGTTTACTGGAACAATCTCTCTTTTGAAATATAGAGATACTTTTGGAAAGTTACTCCCCTCTCCCCCCTCCCAGGGTTAAACTCATCAGGCTCAGAGAGTTGCAGAAAGGAGGGGGGGGGGCTGCTGTGCAAGGCAAGGGGTTGAGGCGTGAGAGGGGGATATTAAGTAGCTAAAGCTTGACACCCCACCAAAGATGGGTAAAGACCAAGGGGGCGGCGAGTCCAACGGTTTACCAACATACAGGGACGGGTGGGGCGCTGCTCCCTCTTCCTGCCACATGACCCTCTTAAATATAGTCTCCCACTAATAATACCGACATCAGCGCGGCGCGGCCCTACCCTACCCTACGGTTCCTTCAGGCGTCAGTGCCAGCTATTTCTCATGTGTTCTTTTCTTTCTTAAAGGCAAAGAAATGAACCCCCGGGAGATCAAGAGATGGATAACTCTCCTACCAGGAGAGACGGAGAGAGAATTGGATCGGGGCGAAATGCAAAGTTGCAAAAAACAAGTAAAACGAGAGGAAGCAGCGTTTTAGAGTTATATGTACGGTGTATGTTACAGTTTACAGCCTCCCCCAGCTTCCCTCTTCGCCCCCCCGTGAGAACGGCTTTGGGACGCCTCCAAAGGATATTCCCTTTCTTCTCTTTGGCTGCGCCAGGAGTTTACAGACACGAGGCAGCGGAGCTCCCGCTATTACATCACTTTTTTTTCCCCCCCTCTCACGCCAGAACATCAAACGCTTCCTGTTGTCTGGACTCAGCAGCAGGCGATAGATAATATGAAAACAGTTCAGGAGTATAACAAAGGCAGGAGAGGTGTTCGTTTAAAAAGAAAACTACATTTGTCATAAAAAATATGGCTTACAAAAAAGGAATACTGTTAAAATCAGCTTGAGACAAGAGTGATTATTTGGGGTTTTTGTGTCTGTTTTTTGCTTTCAAGAAAAAAAAAAAGAGATTTCAACATAAAAAAAACACATCAGATAAATAAATGAGTAAAAACCTATTATCCAAACCCATTTCCCTTCCATTTCAACCCACGATACGCATTATTATTAGATCGGCATAGGTTAAAGCAGACAAAGAGTGGTGTAATGCCGGGCACATAGAGGCAGAGGCACACAGAGGGGGGGGACAACGTGTGCTAACGGCAGGACTGTGATAAAGAGTACACTTACTTGCACGTGTGAAAGAGCAGAGAGGGCCGGCAAGGGCCAGCAGGAGCAGCAGATGAACTTTCATTGTGGCGGGAAGTTCTTCTACGCACTTTTCCCCTGCCAAAAAAAAAAACGTCGGAGACTCAAGTCAGAGAGACCTCGCACGCTCCAGGGATGCAAACCAGAAAGAGAGAGAGGAATAACGGACCACGACCTCTCTCACCAAAAAAAGGTGAAGAAGAAATGATTGAAAAAATTTTAAATAAATAAGATAAAACAAAAAGCTCAGGGAAAATAAAAAATGCTGGCCTGGGATTATGGCAGGTTTTAGGCAAAACCAGTAAAAAAATCTGTTGAGGTGAATAGGTTGAGGAGAGGATAGGAGAGGAGCTCTGGTCACTTTGAGGAAGTGTAAGAAGGGAGAGGGAGGGAATGGCACACAGCGTGAGTGAGAAAGGATGGTGAATAAGTGAGCGGGGAGGAGGGTGGGTGCTTGGGTCGGGGGGGCGGCGGTGGGGCGGGCGGGCGGTTTGGGGAGCAGGTTGTGCTGGGAGGAGGCTCCTCTGGGTAAGGACTGTAAGGTGGCTAATGTGGTGCAGCCCTGCTCTCTGCTCCTGGTGCGCGGCCAAGCCAGCGCAGCCTGCAGCAGTATCAGTACCTTCCACACAGGCGTGCGTGCAAACGTGAACACTTTAATCAGATGAATAGATTACACGCGTAGTTATCAAGACTGGACAGAAAAGGTCAAACCATGAATGCGTGGCTAAAAGCTGCAGAAGTTCTTTTTTTTAAAACAAGCAGAAATGAATGAGGTAACTATAGACAAACCTTCAGACAATAGGGGAGTTTCACCTGATGGATCCATGCTTAATACTTAGTGAAGTGGCTCAATAAAAAGAATAATAAAGTAAGCACATATGAAGCAGCTGCTTTGGTAGTTTAAAGCATCACTCGTCTGCTGTAAAATACATGGTACATTAGCAGCAGGAGTTTGAACTCTATGAAAGGGAGCTCTTAAAGCAGTCTCAACACTGTGCGACTTCTACACAAGCAAGCATGGGTGGTCGGCTGTGTTTATATGCAGTCGAAGGCAAACTGTTGCTTAGCACTTGGCTGACACCTATTGGAGAACAGGCAAGGTGAAAAGCACTTCCCTCAGACAAAAACAAAGAAAACTTGATGTTCATTAACTTTTGCTTCATCAGAAAAATAAGCGTCACAGCTGGAAGTGACTGAATTATACATCACGCCCTGTGGAACATTTTTTTTTACCCAGGGCATAAATGTTCCAAACAAATGGTCTTCAGGTGTTGTTGAATTCCTTTAGACTTCATGTTGTCAAGCGGCTTCGATTTAAGTGATTTCTGGACTTTACAGGTGAAGTTGAATGAAATTTTTTTTGTTAATGACACTCATGATTTAAAAAAATAATCCTCTTCCGCTTTTGGTATTTGTTCCAGTCTGGAATTAAAATTTGGGGATCTGAAACCGTAAACTGTGGCAAAGAAAGAAAAAGAAAAAATCTGTAAAGGTAAAATTGAGGGAATGATTTTTTTTTTTTATTGCATTGCACAAAAAATATCTATGTGTGTCTTTCTAAATTTTTTATACCCCTGAGCAATTTAGATTTTTTTTTTCACCCAAAAAGTTGGCTTCTGATAGGAAATGTGATATACGTGTCTTAAAAGATAAAAGACGATGTAAAAGGAGTATACATTTTCAAAGTTTTCCTTGTACTTTATTTTAAAAATGCTTCTCTGTAATAAATGGAAAAATGTTAGAGCGATCAAAATCCACTTCACTTTTTCTTAATGTTTTCACTGGTATTTTGGTGATTCATTTGTGATGATGAGCTGAAGACGTTTGAGGTCGAGAGGCCTCCTTGCAATCACCCTAATCGACTGCAGGCCACACAGTTAAGGCCTGATCTTTAGCTCCCTGCAAAGAACCTCAATCAGAGTGAAGTCAGGACTCCAACATGTTGATATTACAGTGTGAAGAAACATGTTGGTAAAACTAAAACATTAAATATATACACACATTTAGTACAATGATGTTATGGGAAAGCGTAATGGAATCTAGACTGACTTCAGAGGTGAGCATCTCTGAGCAGCTGTATGGTTAATGCCAGCAAAAAGTACTACAGATACAGTATTTGCTGTGAGGATGTTGATAGAGAAGTACGGAGAGGGTCCGAGGGACCTGCGTTGTGTTTTTGTAGATCTAGAGAAAGCATGTGACAGGGTGAGAGGAGCAGCTTTTCAATATTTCACTGTGCTGTAGGTGAGCCAGAGGACCTGAAGGTGGAAGTGGGTCTGCATCAAGGATCAGCTCTGAGCCCCTTCTTGTCAGCTGTGGTGATGGACAGGTTGACGGATGAGGTTAGACAGGAATCTCCATGGACAACGATGACATTGTGACAGTGCGAGTAAGGGAACAGGTGGAGGAACATCTAGAGAGATTGAGGTTTGCCCTGGAAAGGAGAGGAATGAAGGCCAGCCGCAGCAAGACAGGATGCATGTGTGCGAATGAGATGGACCCCAGCGGAGCCGTGAGGTTACAGGATGCAGAGATAAAGAAGGTGGAGGGTCAACAGTCCAGAGTAATGGGGAGTGTGGAAAAAAGGTGAAGTGTCCAAGCAGGATGGAATGGGGGGGGGGGGGGGGGGGGGGATAGTGTCTGGGTCTGTTTGTATTTAAAGCCATTTATGGCTTGGCCCCTTCTTATTTGTCTGAGATTTTAACTTTTCGTAATAGTGGCAGAGCTTCTGTTAGAGGTCCCTAGGTCAAGGCTTAAACAGTGGGGCGATGGTTCTTTTGCCGTTGCTGCTCCCAGACTGTGGAACAAACTACCCCCTGACATCCGCAGCACTACTGATCTCAGCCTTTTTAAAACAAAGCTTAAGACCCACTTTTTTAAATCAGCATTTAATTCTGACCTGGGTAATACGGTCTCTTAGGTGTTCCTCCTTTTGTCTGCTCCTTTCTATGTATTTTTTAAATGGCTTTTAACGTCCAGCAGCACTGCACCACTACAGCACCTTTTTATTGTATCTGTATGTTTTGTATGTCTTACATATTGTTTTATGGCACTTTGGGTACCTTTTGGCTATTGTAAAGGGCTATACAAATAAACTTGATTGATTGATTGATTGATTGATTGATTGATTGATTGATTGATTGATTTGTTGTGTGATAAAAGAGTATCAGTAGGGAAATGTGTCCAAGATGGTGGTGAGGCAGTGATGTTGTGTGGTTTAGAGGAGAAGACAGGAGGCAGAGCTGCAGATAGCGGAGATGAAGATGTTGAGGATTTCTTTGGGAGTGACGAGGATGGATGGGATCAGGATGAGTACATCAAAGGGGACAGCTCATTTTGGAGATAAAAACCAGAGAGGCCAGACTGAGATGGTTTAGGTCACAGGTGTCAAACTCAAGGCCCGCGGGCTGAATCCGGCCCGTCAAGGTAATTTATCTGGCCCTCAAGAGCCAAAAGAAAAGGCATATCATGTCATAAAGTAGAGGCATATATCCTTTTAAAGTGTATAAAGTGGCTAAAACTGTGCCTCCTGTAAGTGTAACTCACCCCAATATCAACTTTTTTTGCAGATAAACTGTATAAACTGGGCCTAAGGTTGCTACTTTCATGTTACTGTGCTTTTTTTATACTTCTATGTGAACTGGAATGAAATTATGAAATACAAAGTATCGTCTATACACGTGCAACCGGTCCTTTTAATGACTTCATGACGCCAAAGTGGCCCCATATAGAAATGAGTTTTACACCCCTGGTTTAGGTCATGTACAGAGGAGGGATAGTGAGGTCATCGGAGGATGCTGAGGCTGGAACCGCCAGGCAGGAGGCCTAGAGGAAGACCAAAGAGGAGATTTATGGATAGAGAGAAAGACAACAGGGAGGTAGTTGGCTTGAGAGAAGAAGATGCAGATGGTAGGGTTAGATGGAGACTAAGGACTTCCTGTAGCAACCCCTGAAAGAAAAAAACCAAAAGAAGAAAAAAAATAAATAAATAAATATAAGAGCTGAAGAAATGATGGCTGCAGAGTCGCAGGATTAGCGCAGTAAAAATGGCTTGTGACGTTTTAATAAACACTTAACATATTTTAACCATCATACACAGAATATTTTTGACACATTATGCCAATCCCAGTTTTTTTGTTGTTTGTAGATCACTTCTTTACGATATACTGAAATTATATACATGATGCAAATCCAGAAGGACAGGTAACAAAATACTGTCTCCGTTTGCAGCTTCCTTTTTTTTTTTTTTTTTTACCAGTCTGTGTTTTTCAAGGGCAGAGGATTAACACAGTTATTTACAGAGACAACAACATACAAACAGAGAAGTATACATATGCTGGTCACTGTAACACAGCACTGAATGGCAATAAGGAGCATTTCCTTTTCTTTTCTTTTTTTCTCTCCGTACGATGGTAGTTTTGCGACAACGTAATTAATAACCAAGCTCCTCTGAACCAAATAATACTTTAAGTTTCAATATTTCACTGAAATATTGCAGCAAAAAGGTTACTACAAAGACAATCTTTTGTTGTTGTTTTTTTACGCATTTTTTGTGTTTATAGCCTTATGAAGCTGTACACTAATGAAAATCAGAGACAATACGTAAACTGTACATAGAGAAAATTAACATCACAACGAACAAACAAGAACATTTTGTCTTTTCTTTTTTGTTCTGCAAAAAGGAAATTAAAAGCTCGTGTCTTTGTTTCGTTAAAACCAGATGCTCCCGAGCTAAGTGTTGTGCAAAACCTGCTGTTTGTTCTCCCTAATCGAGGCATCACAAATTATCACAAATCATCATTCAGCTTCCTCAGTTTGCTCACAAATGTTATGCACTTTCCCCCCAGAAATACAGATGCTTAACCTAGTAAGTGATTCATCTGAGAACCGGGCACAAATCTTAAGATAGTCCAAGTTTGGCCTGCAACTTGTTCCCCATCTTAATAATCTACTGCTATCTGAGCTGCTGCAGAGTTTATAACCCACTTTATAAGATCTGAAGTATAGAGAACTTGACCATTTTAATGGAAGCAACATGATGATACTTGCTGAAAGATGAAGGAGATCTGAACACACGGCACAGAGTCAGACCAAAGCAGGACCCACTGAGACCCACTGAGACCTGGTGTTAACACTTATCCTGGGTGATCAAGTCACTTCCAGATGGCCCTAAATAAGGGCAACTCCGGCTGCAGGGGCATTTACAGTTAACCACCGATCTGTGGGAATATGGCAAAAATGCATTTTTTTTTTGTTCACAGACTTAAGGTTTTGATGAGCTGATTGACTGAATCCACGTTCGTACACAAGACTGTTGGATGGTCATGGTCAGTGGATCACCAAGGCGATGAGTAGTTGATTTATTTATTTTTCTGTTGTGTTAATTTCGATTGCTTTGGAGACAACCATACTTTCTGTCATCTGCTGTCATAAAATGAGGTGTGACAACCATTGTGCAAGTATCTGAGCTTTCTATCCATGTATACTGCATTCTCCAAATGCATTAGTCACTAGTTAAGATGTGTAAAAAGGCTAAAAATATATCCGTATTGTAAAGCTGTAGTATAATCTCACATTGAAAAAGAAAAAAAAAAAAAAACACCTTTACTCAGTTGAAAAGAATTTATCATGTTGACTAGTAATTGTTTTTTCACAGACTCCTTTAAATGAATATGTATTAAAGAACAATATAAAAACAATTTCGATACAACAAATGCAGCTAATGCATTTTTTGTATCTTATGGCCATGGTCATAGCCTCTACGAACTTTATTAGAGGAGAATAGTTGACAATGACGCCCATTTCTCATACGCATTTGTTAAACCAGGAAAGAAGAGAGAACATGCTTTTTCCAGTTAGGTGGATATGTGTTGGTCTTAATTAAAATAAAAGTCATGTTAACAACTATTAGAGGGCATCAACATGCCCACCAGTTTCCTAGGAGGCCAGGAAAAAAGTCTGTGCTAACCTTCCTTCAGAAATCCAAATATGCAGGTTTTACCAAACACTACTGCTGGGACTGTACTGGAACCATTTGCTTTGGTTCAGATGAGATGCAGGTTAAGCAAAAAACAGACACTCCAAGAGGATTTGGTGTCAAACAAAGGAATAATATGTGGACGACCGTCTCATGCCCACTGTTGAGGGAGGCGGATGATTTGTGATGCTGTGGGCCTGTTTTTCATCCCAAGCCCCCAGGAGATCTTGTCACAGCGCATGACATCAAGAACTTTGTTAAATACCAGAACATAAAAAAAAAGGTAGCCTCTGTCAGAAAACCCAAAATGATTTAATACAAGGTCTATATTGAAGCAACTGGCCAAATCAATCCAGGAATGGGTCATCAAACAGGGAGTCAACCTTCTTCCCTGGCCTTCACAGACCCAAAACAGAGATCCTGTAGAAACTCTGTGGGGCAAGACGAAGACATCATAAGACCAGACCGAGGGCTCTGGGCGAGTTAGAGAGAGAGTTAAAAGAAGAATGGTCAAAAATCACTCTCTTTGTATGTTCAGACCTTATGAAATGTTTAAGGAAAAAAGAAAACTTGCTGTACTGCTTGCAAAAGGGGTCAAAAGTATGAGCCGCAGGGGTACCAATAAACCCTTAAGATTTTGTCCAAAAAAATAGAGTACTCCTTTTTTTTTCAAGTGTGAGATTATCTTCACAGGCAATACTAGTAAGAGTGGAGGAAGGCGTCACACCTCACCCATTTACACACGGCACGTTTAATTACAGTGACAATGTGCAACAAAAGGCTGAAAGCTCGTTATGTGCACAGCCATGATGAAGTTTCATTGGGTTTCCTGCTGACACTAAAAGGTGAAGTCCCAAATCTCTCACATTGCATCTGATAGATGACATAATTAATCTTGTCAAAATCTTTGTACGCTTACAGATCTCCGCTGAGGTTTTTCTGGAGTCCCAAAAGCCTTAGAATCTAATCAGTCCTCAAATGTCTTTAGATCGGTGAATGAGGTGTTGATTTCTGAGATCTTTTAGCTTCATGTTATCAGACAGGCTCTGTTTTAATTATCTCTTGATTCTATGGGTCTGGCAGTTATCTGGTCTAGGTGAAATATTTAACTTACATTTGCCAACAAATGCTGTTGATCACAATTACTTCATTATTTAACAAGAGGGGCAATTCTTTTTCTCACAGACGCCTATGTTGTTTTTCCACTCAGGTTAGCTTTGTTTGTTAAGTGTGATTTAACTATATATATATATATATATATATATATATATATATATATATATATATATATATATATATATATATATATATATATATATATATATATATATATATATATATAAAATCACAATACATTTTACTACCAAAAGTAAAAACTTAAAACCGAGGCCAAGTCAGCCAGGATACATGTTAATGCCAGGTCTGAGCAGGGGCTTTTTTATATTTTATTTATTTTGTTTAGAAATTACACAATTGTGGATTGTAGCATGAAAACTGAGCATTTCGATTGCATAAAACACATTTTTGAAACTGCGTTTGAAAAGACAGAGAAAGGATCCTGGAGGAAAGTTTTGTCGTGCAGCGATCCCTTTTCAAGGATAGTAAAACAAAAGCTTTCCTGTTTGAACCAGTAGATGGCGCTACGCTCCATCATATTTTCCTCTTCCTTCTTTTGCCAAGAACCACAGCAGCATAAACGGAGACCCGGTTAGGGGGCAAATAAATGTTTACACCAAGAAAAAGCTGAAATATCTTAACATGCTTGTTGTGTCTGCGAGAAATGTGATACTCATATGCACCGATCCGCTGCAGGTTTAGAGCTTTCTGTTCGTGTCTTTCAGCAGTGGGGAAACGCATCAGAGAAAGATAAAAAAAAAAAAAAAAAAAAAGAAACCTTACAGAGGATTTGACAACACTTTGGCGTCCTGTAACTCTTCAAACCTTGTGTTCACATATTGGCACGGCCCAAAAAAAATAAAATAAAAGTCTGTTCTGTATTTTTTTCTGATTGTCTTTGACCCATCAGACACTTGCTCTAGAAAAAAAAGGCCAACAAGATTTTAGAAAATTACTTTCCATTTTTTTCTCTCTCTCTCTCTCTCTCTCTCTTTTGGATTGTCGTCCGTTTCTTCTCTTCGGTGAACAGAGGAGGTTGTCCGCTACAAGACTCGCATCAGTATTGTTCCGCTCGGTCTCGTCTCTCTTACTTTGACTCACACTTCGGTTTAGACAATGGAGTCCCAGTCGAAGTCGTCCTGGATGTCGTCGGCGGCGAGCATGCGTCTCACCTGAAAGTGTCCCGGCGGCAGAGCGTGCTGCTGCTGCTGGCTCAGTTGCCTGTGATGACCTGTGTGTGAGGGGGATAAAAAAGGACCCAAATGTCAGTAACTCAGTACAACTTGTGCCAGTGGGGATTTGGTTTAAAGATGCCACATGAAGCTGGTTCCACAGTAGGGGCTTTTCCACAGTAGAAAAATGTATATATTTATAAAAAAGGTACAGGAAAATACTGTCAGCGTGGTCTTTAATCAATATTATTACAAAGATTAAAAATTATTACGCTATCTCTCACATGCTAATGTCCATTTACAAACCTTTAACTTCCTAGGGAGCGATTGGTGCATTCACATAATTGCTCGGTATTTTTTCTGTAAACTGACTGGCATCTGTCTTTCGGGGCTTGAACATTTGAATTTCATCAAATGCTATGTGCACACTTTTTAGCTTCTCCAGGAGTGCTGATTGGTACATTCAACTTGAACATTTGTATCTGAATATACTATTTCTATTAACAGCTGTAGAGTATTTCCCCTCCTTCTGATAAGTCTTTCTCTTCTGCTGTACAGCTTCACTTTAAATGTTACTTTCTTTTCATAGTAAGTTTTTGCATTTTTGAGGTTCTCCTCTAGGATTGCTCATTCTTTGTTTTTTTCCATGCATGTCTTTGATTTGTATCTCTGAGGTATATTTGCATTCTGGACCAAATATTTCACTATGATTACATGATGACATTAAAGACTCTTGATTATTTGATGTTTAACTCGATGCAAAGTGATAATACTTATATATTTTGTACATTTTCTGTGGCCTTTTTAGACCTAATTCTGACAAAAGGTAGCATTCTTAATAACACAACAATTAGGACAAAGAAAGTTTTAGCCGAAAGAGGGAGGCCTTCTCACATCAGAACCTATTAATCTATATTTATAAGTTTAGTGACTCTCGGTCAATTTGTCACTTTTGCCAATTAATACTTCCATTTCACATCCACCTGTTGCCATTTTGTCCTCTCCTTCTTGTTCATAACATAACCACTTTTTTCCGTGTACTTAACCTTTGTATGCCTGACTGAGCAGTTTTCATTTGTTTGTCTTATAGAACAGACAGGAAGATGGCTTTTTTTAACAAAAGCGTGACAGAAAGTGTTCATTTTACCTTCTTTACGTATGTTTCCAAAAAGCCACCACTTCACACTTTATTGCATTCTTACGCCTTTAACAAACGTTTCCCTCGGCCCGTTGGAAGAGTCACCTGTCATGCTGGGAGTCGTGTTGCTCATCGGAGGCATGTGAGGGTACCCTGGTGGGCCCATCAGAGAAGAAATGTTCTGTCTCGAGTCCATGTACATGTTCCCTGTGAGGGAACAGACAAAAGGGCAATGACTAACTGTCAGATTAGTGTACCAACTTTCACACTTTTGTCTTTGCAGAACACAAGCTGTTACCGCGCATTTCGCACACACAACTGCATTGCCATCTTATGCTGGATAAATACAAGACCAAAGAATGTTCCCTTCAGCTCCACATCCCTGCTAGAGTTACTTTGAGCACAGAGACGGGCGCTACACCTGATGCGCACGGTTAGGGGTTGAAATTAAATAGGAGATTCAAGTATTGTAATGATTAGAGGCAGATTTTTACTAAGGTTTGATGGTACAACTCTTTTTTATATCATCTTTCTGCTCATTTAAAAAAGACACATAAAACATGCTTTAGCTGGTGGAAACATTCACGTGCGTCAACCGAACATTAATATTCAAATGGAGGTCTTCCTTTAGGTTTTTTCTTTTTTTTTCTTCTCTTTCTTAGAGACTGGACTTTCAGATAGTATGTATGTACCATACCGCACCAAATTGATTTATAAAGCACTTTAAAAAAACAGCCACAGATGAAACAAGGTCTTAAACGTAGCCGTAAGCTACAAACATATATTAAAAAAAACAAGAATGCTTAAACATAGCAAAAGATTAAACCCGATAAAACCAAGGTCAGAACTTATGTCTCTCTGGCGTTAAAGGCCGAAGAATAAAAATAGCTTTGTGGAAACCTAAAGAAAATAGCGGATAAAACTTCTTTTGTCCTCTGCATATTCACTTTTCACGCATCTTTGGCGCACTCTGGTCAAGTTGCTGTCATAGCTGTACAAGATGTTTTGCACATGTATCTATATCTCTTTCTGATTCTCATCTTACTTTCATATTTCTACATTCTCCACAACTTTCTTCATATCCCCAAGCTCCTTTTTTTCCCCCCGTTATTTATCTGTGGTTTTGTGTGGACCAACCTGTTCCGATGTGTTGGTTGTGTTGGCCGTGCTGATTGTGGTGACTGGGCTTTGGGTGCATGGGGGGAGGGTGCTGTGTGGCTGATGGTGCTGCTGGGTGTTGGACCTGAGGTTGTGGGTGGGTTGCGCTCTGAGGGGGGATGACCCCGGTGGCTGCGAAGAACTGGTTGACTGAGGAGCAAAGGTCAGCCATCTGCGTGGCATCGAGGGTCCAGTTGTTGAGCTCAGCCTGCCTCATGCTCTCCTTCAGACCTGATGGACAGGACAGACGAGAACAGACTGTGATGACCTAAACACTGGAGTACCGCAGGGCTGGTGATCAGCCTAGTCCTATTCGCCCTACGCACACAAAGCATCTATCAATCCCTAGGAAACAGTAGTTAATGTTTGTTGGAGAACACAACTGTGGTGCGATTCATCAGTAAAAAAAAAAAATTTGCCAAGGCGAGGCAAATTTAATTTTGTAGCACATTTCAGTACAAAGACAATGCAAAGTGCTTTACATGATTAAAATATAGGAAAATAAAACAGAATAAAAGCAAGTTGGAATAAAATGTACAAACAAAATAAAACAAGGGAAAATAGAAACTCAAAGCAAATATTAAAAACAGTTAGACTACAAACTTAAATAAATGTTTCAGTAAAACACTTTAACTAGAACAGTCAAAGGCAATCCTAAACAAATATGTTTTTAATCTTGATTTAAAAGAACTCAGGCTATCAGAACATTTACAGTTTTCTGGAAGTTTGTTCCAGATAAGCGGAGCATAGGAACTAAATGCTGCTTCTCCGTGTTTGGTTCTGGTTCTAGGTATGTGGAGTAGACTGGAGCCAGAAGACCTTAGTGGTCTGGAGGGTTGATACACTGATAACAAGTCTGTGATGTATTTAGGTGCTGAGCCATTCAGGGATTTATAGACTAACAGAAGGATTTTAAAGTCTATTCTCTGAGATACAGGGAGCCAGTGGAAGGACTTTAGAACTGGGGTGATGTGCTCTACTTTCTTAGTCTTAGTGAGGATGCGGGCAGCAGCGTTCTGGATCAGCTGCAGCTGTCTGGATCAGCTGTTTTTAGGCAGACCTGTGAAAACACCGTTGCAGTAATCAAGTAGACTAAAAATAAACGCATGGATTAGTTTTTCCAGATCCTGCTGAGACATCAGTCCTTTAATCCTAGAAATGTTCTTCAGGTGATAGAAAGCCGACCTTGTAACTGTCTTTAGATGCTTTTGGAGGTTCAGGTCTGAGTCCATCACTACACCCAGATTTCCGGCCTAGTGGTTCCTAGCTGAAGCGACTGAAGCTGTGTGCCAACCTTTGATCTCTTCTCTATTAGTCAGAAAATAATTACTTCAGTTTTGGACCCCTTATAGGTCCAACATCTGCATAGGGGCTTTCAGACAATAATCTAGTCCCAAATGCTTAACAAAAGAGGGGATGTTGTTGTAGCCCCAACTCTTCATCATTTGGGCAGGAACCTACCTATCTGATATTAACTTCACTTAGATTTTAAACATCGCCAGACTAGTGATGAGAGCCCAGCTGAGGATTTTCTTCCTGAGAACACTGAAATGGGCTGCCTTATAGATAACAAAAAAACCTGCTCCAGGTGCTTAAAACTGGCCAGAGCGTTGTAGGGGCCCCACTTCCTACACTCGCTGCGTATGGGTAGACCACCTGCAGGAGAAGAAGTCTACCTCTGTGCCATCGGAGCACGCCCAGGCCTTATTACTAATGATAGGATTTCATCAACATCTTTTTAGCATCTCTTGATGATTAACCTGGATTTTGGTTATTTTTTGCTTTCTGCTTAGGTGTGAGTTTCCTCCTGAACAGAAGATCTCTGCTGGAGTGTCGCTGACTGATGCTGACCTGTTCCCTGTCGGCTCATCGGTGACTTGGTGGCGTTCTTAAGGAGCAGCAGAGCGATTACTCCTCGCCTGATGGTCAACTATTGTTGGTAACCCGGTCACCAGTTAGGTTTAGACTAATCCTGCTTTCTGGAAACTTACCTTTGTGCTCTCCTTGTGCTCTCAGGTTGCCGTTTACTCCATCTGTTCTGGATTCTCCCATCACTCCACTGAACCTGTCATTCCTGGATTCACCGAGCTCCATGGTCGCTCACCGCTCCCATTTTTTGCCAACTTACCTTGCCAGCTCCCACTCCAACGCTTCAGTCAGTACACCCTCTGGATCCTAGCTCATCCACAGACATCTCTGGATATCTCTGTATTTTTTCGCAGTACTCCTCCAGCGTGCTGTGACAGCCATCCTAACAGTAAGCCCCAAGCTGTCTCAGTCCTGCCTGAGAGAATCTTTATTTTCCTCCTGGTTTTCTCTAACGATTGTATCCCTCCTATGGATGCCTCAGAAGATCATTACCAGAAACTCCTGAAGTCACTGATTATTCCCGAACTTTTTTTTTTGTCCTTTGTATGATTCTGCATGTGGGTCAGAAAGCTACCGCAAACCATGACAATGACATCTTGATTTTTTTTTCCAGAAATCTGAAATAATACCAAATATATGTGAGACAAATGCATCAGGGGGCTCTTAGAAATCTGCCCTTTTGTCAAGGCAGAGAAGTTTGAGCTCAACAAGTTGATAACCTTCTTAGACTTTGTTTTTTTGGGATCTGGAGAGTCTAATCCAACATTGCCAGCTGGAGGAATCAGAACCAGGATGGGGTCCCGCAGCTTGTCTCTGCATACCTTCATCTGTCCACTGCCAGGTAATTCATTAGGCTTATTTATCTAACTTCTGATGTCCTCCAGGTTCTAGACTCCATTGTTACTTTTGGTGACCTTTACTCAAGAAAATTAATCTCGAGTTTGTCTCAGCATCTTCCATCCATGCCAGAAATAGAAGTTCTCACAGACCCCCCTCCTCCAGTCTCTCCCTGTTCCCAGTCGCCAATGGTCCCATTATGCCGTAGATTTTGTTACTGGTCACCTGGCTTCCACAGTCAAAACTGTTATCCTCACCATAATAAACAAACTTTTCTAAAGTTTGCCATCTTATAGCCCTTTCAAAATTGCCCCCAGCTGCCGACACTGCCAAGTTACTCCATCATGTTTTCAGACTTCATGACATTGCCACCGAGATCGTTTCCAATAGAGGTTCCCAGTTCAGAGTTCAAGTTTGGAAGGACGTCTGTTGGTGAAAAATCACAACTTTCTTCTGGTTTTCTCTCATAAATCAATGGCTAATGTGGGAGGTGGGGGGTTATGCTTTCATACCTCTAGGACTCCCTGATCACTGTCTGCTTCGTCTCATTCCAAATAACAGACAAACCCTCTAAGCCTGTAGTTAGGACTATTGGGAAATGGACCGATGAGTCAAAGCAGATGCTACCAGCGTGCTTTAACTGCACAGACTGGAGGGAGTCTGAAGCTTCATCCACTGACCAAAATACATTGACTGACACTTTTTGTCAGGACATGTTTGTGCAGAGCAAGACCAGAGCTGAGCAGTGAGAGACTGCCCAGCTACTTACCACATGCTCACCTGCCTGCCCACTCCCCCCCAGTCAAACTATGTGGGGGGTTTTTTCTTCACCTCCCAGGACTTCCTCGTTCATTGCCAAGAGCGAGATCTTCTTTCCCTCGCTTGATTCATTATCTGTATTTCAACTCAGAGAAGAACTCCTCATCTCTCCTCCCCAGTGTCAGAGACGGATCCTCACCGGGAGCCAAGAACACCTGAAATCTCTCAAATAGTTTCCAATGAAGCAGTTAAACCTTTATGCTGTGTCCGTAATTGTTGCCCGCGCTAGAGTCTTAAAACAAACATGACACTGAGCCACCCACCTCTCATCGAGCGACTGTTGACAAGTCCACATAAAACAGAACAAGAGCTAAACCTATAGCCTGTGATTTTTCTGTTTCAGAATATATACACGCACAAAAGGAAATGCAGTCTAATACTTTAACCCCCCCAGTCAAATTTAATCACCTTGTGGTGACTGCAGAACAGAGGCTCTGTCCCTGATCCTTGGAAGCACGCCGCTGACAGTGAAGGATTGCGTTACGGCAGTGTGAGGGAGGTCAAGCCTGGCAGAAACAGAGAGCAGGCGGCAGCCCGTGTGTCGCAGGGCCGGCCTTTTTCATCCGTCCTGCGTGGATGTTTGTTGGCTTTGTGCACTGACCGTGATAACAGGCTGTTACTGAGCTGGAACCTAATTGGATTATTCACATTATACAATTGAGAGGGGGCTGAGGGTGGGTGTGAGACAGCCTGTGAGTGCATGTCTGTGTGTGAGAGCTGTGGCAAAAACAAGTGGCAACCTCACCGATGCAGGATAATGACTTTTATTAAGCCAGTAGTATAAATACGCTGGTTATTATTACGCTGTGCCTGAAGGGTGAAGGTACATAAAAAGGTGGAAACATAATGGCCTAATCAAAGTAACTGAAAATGTTTTGAATAGCGAACATTTGTATAATTCTTTTTTGAAATCGCATTAACCTCAGATATGTCGGTGTGTTTGTGTGTTACCTTGAAATGGGGAGAGATCCACATCAGCCCAGTTATAGCTGGTTGCGATGCGGCAGCTCTCTTTCAGCCAGTCCAGGTTTGGGTACCAGTCGGATGACATGCCTTACACAAAGCCAGCAAAAAATATAAACCTTTAACCACATTTCACCATTGTTGGATGAAGCCTAATGTGCAGTGTTTTAAATGCTCCACCTCTGAGCGCAGAGCTTAGGAGAGGCACTGGAAGATGTTAATTTTCTGCTTCTGTTGTCGGCCTTTTCCATCACAAAATATTACTTCTATGCTCCAACTTGATTACAGTATTAATTAACCTGAACGACAGACTGCCACGCGTAAACATAGGTGATAGACTGTAAGGCAAGAATGGAAAATCTTTAAAAAAAAATGACGTTCTACTGAGATTGGTTGTTTTAATGCTTTCTTTTAAAAAGTAGGTTTTAAATTAAGGTTTCCAGTGATGCTGGCACACTCGAGGTCATGTTTAACTATCTGACTTCAAGTTAATGACTAATTCATCTGCTCAAGTTTTAAGCAAATTAAATACTTTTACATGCGAACCTTCAGTATATGCAAGCATATTTGTGCGTCTTGTTTCTGTTCAAGCTGGGGTAATGCACCTTTAATACAGTTGAGTAATTAAAGGTGCATTTCAGTAATAGCAAAACCAGCAGATAGAATTCCAACGCATACCCACATAGAAAAATACATACTCTGCAAAACCTGCAAAATCAGGTAACGATGTATGTATGTATGTATGTATGTATGTATGTATGTATGTATGTATGGATGGATGGATGGATGGATGGATGGATGGATGGATGGATGGATGGATGGATGGATGGATGGATGGATGGATGGATGGATGGATGGATGGTCAGCTGTACAACAGGACATGAACATGTCCAATCATTTAAAAGTGGACAAACAGTAGATAAAAGTAGAAAAGCAGGACGGTCTGTTTGTTATATGAAAATTATATTTTATAAGGTAAATTTTAATGTATCTGAAATTAGTCTGTCAGAGTCTCACTTATCTAGGTCAATTAAATCTTAAAATTGGAGCCAAAATAACCTCTATTTTAGATGAACTCATTCCTGTGGCATTAATAAAAAACTACCCCAGTCAATATTGTAAACAGCCACAAGGTGGGATGTGTTCACACAGAAAGACTTTAGCTAAAAAAAATATGAAAATGAGAATAGAAAAGGAGAATATTTTTACTACCATCATACTCCAACTAAATAGCAGTACGTTTCTGGTCCATGTATAGCAGACAGTGGATGCTTTCATTCATCCGTGGCTGGAGTAAAGGGAGAAACTAACCAGGATAAAATAATGTCTGAAAAGTCTTACTGCTGCCCAGAGAGCTCTGTTGCAGAGAGACAAAGAAGAAGAAGAGAAAAAAAAAACTAGACCGGAAAGATGAGTAAGAAAATCCTTGAAAAAAAAATACTGTTTGTGAAAGCCCAGCTACACAATATGAAATGCAGTACTACAGGGACCTCATAGTGGGGGAAAAAATATCATAAATGCAATAATTCTGTGCAGAGACAATTTTGTGTCTGGTGAATTGCTTTACAACAGTGTGGCTTTGGGAAGTAGATGATGTAGAATCACTTTGTTCAAACAGAGAGAGAAAGAAAACTATACTTTAGCTGTTTTTTTTTCAAAATAAGGTAAAAGTCCTACTCATGGAATGTCTTCTACAGCGTCTTGCAAAAGCATTAATACCACATACTATTTCACATTGATTTGAAACCAGAAAATTCAATGTATTTTATTGCCATTTTAAATGAAACTCTAAAAGATTTGTGTTATAGCTGCAGTCTTTGCGGCAATGTTTCTACCAGCTTTGAAAGTCTAGATACATTTTTGCCCATGGTTCTTTGCCGAATAGCTCAAGATCAGTCTAATTGGATGGAGCGTATCTGAAAAGATCCTTTTTTTCAAGGTCAGCTGAAAGACAAACCACTGCTCCAGTGGCTTTTGCAGCTTATCACAGGTTTTCCTACAAGATTACCGTGGGTTTGGCTCCATCCACCTTTCTGTCCAGCCTCAACAGCTTCCCCTGTCCCTGCTGAAGAAAAACCTTCCCACACCATGATGCTGCTGTCATCGTGTTTCACGATCACGGCTACATGATTTCTTTCAAAGTTTTGGAGCAATCTGACCAGAGCGCCGTCTTCACAACGTTTCCTCTGCAAGGCTGACGGCTGACTGCAAACAGGACTTCTTCCATTCAACAATAACTTTTTATTCAACAATGATTTTTTTTTTATGCTACTCCTCCATAAATGCCAGATTTATAGAGTGCACAATCCTCTTCTTTGTGCTCCTCCATGACCCTGGGCACAAATCAAGAACGACTGGCTACTTGGCCCCCATCTCTTCTAGATGTTTATCCACATAATTAAACAACATCCATAAGTTCATATGGTTTCAATATAATCCTAACTTACAGTAAAAGTATTCAGACATCTAAGGCCTTAACAAAACAGCTATATTCATACCGAGATGAAATTACAAAAAATGTGTACTTTTTCCCTAACTATGTTTACTTCTGTGAGAGTTAAGAATAATTCATTCTTCTTAACTTCTTCGTCCACTCTATGGCACGCTCAAGCGCAGAGTTGACGCAGTTTTCCGAATCTGTACCTGCCCACTAGAGTCTGCTAAGGGTCTCTGCAGACGTCAACGTCCAGCCCAGACTGTTGTGTCTGTGTTGGATGTGTGCGCCGACAGGGACAGTAATAACCCCAGTCACAAGGTGGCGCCAAACACGCAGCAGATGAAGAAAACAGCCGGTCAGATCACAGGAGGAAGAAAAACTACAAAGATGCTTGCTTTAAAAAAAAAAATAAAGATAAATGTTCTATTCTTTTCAACGTTTGAAAAATTCTGCTCACCTGCTGATGAGAAATTCTATTTATTTTTTATTTCACCTTCATTAAAGCAGATAAAAACCTCAGCGAGAGTAACGCCTCTTTCAAGCGGGGCCTGGCAGGACAGCAGCTCTACACTATAGCTACAATGTTTACTCTAACTTTTCAATTCATTTCTTCTTTTCTTGTGAGCGGACCTTGTTAAAACCACAACGTTACCATCCGCTAAGACGCTGTAGTGAAGACTGTGTGCATTTTTGAGTGGAACTCATATTTTAAAAAGTAAATTGTTCAGATACAAAAAGCATGGCTGAGGGCGCATGCTGTTCTATGAGTTACAGGCGGAGAGCGTACATGGACACGCAGAGGTAGGTTTTGCCTTTATAGACAGCGGAAAACAAATACCTGCAACAGACTTATTTTTTAAATTTAAAAAAAAAATGATCCTGTGACGAACTGGCACCCTGTTGAAACAACCCACAGCGTTAGGGTGGCTACATCAATCCTATCAGTCCTGCAATAACCCCAAATTCACAGGATCATAACTGAAGTTTCACACTTTTTTAATGACGTTGTATATTTAAAGCACTTCACCAAGATGTAGAATGTAGTTGAAAGGAAGTGGAGTTCTTTTTATATATATTTTTTATTTATAATGCCCTCCTGGGTTGTTCTTCATGTCTTATTTGATAAGGTCATGCAACTACCAGGTATGATTTCTTTTTCTGTTAAAAACAGCTGGTAAAGTTATCAGAAAGGAGTGATAAAATTATAAAGAAGAAGAATCTCAACCGATTTAAAAATACTCGGCAATAGTTTTATAAGAAAAATTAGTAAAAAAAGAAAAACTAACATTAATAGATTTGCCTTAAACGCTTCAGTATAATTAAAATCAGGGAATCTGACGTTTGGACCTCTTTAATGAGTGGCAGATGGTACCTTTCTCATTTAAACTATGAATATCTAAAACTTGCTGGTTTTTAAAACATTTGACTTTATTTTATTTTAGTTTAGTTTATAAAAAGCCCTAGAAGGCAAGCAGAATAAAAGTGAGTTACCTCCAATTCAGGCAGAGCAATTGATTTCTGAGACTTGCACATGCCTTAGCTTAGCTGCTGCTGTACTATCATGTACATTGCATGTTATCCCTTATTGTTCAGTAAATAGGCAAGTAATTCTACACTGTTTGAATGCAGTTTAACTTGAATATTTCATCTTTTTTACCCGAGTATGCCATATTATCAATAACTGTGCAATACTTACTCAGGTATGTATTTTTACTTTTTTATATTAGGCTTTCTAATAAGCTTCCTGATAGGCTCTGTTGCTTTATAACTAACTTTAGATTTGTTTAGCTTGTTTTCTTCATTACTAAAAAGTGTGTGTCACTCTGTGTCTTTGCCAGTGTCACGCCTGTATTTCCCCCACTATGGGACAGTAAAGGAATTTCTTATCTTAAATATTTTAGCTAAATAAATCAAATGCAAAATACAAGACATCCACTAATGTAGATGTCAAAACACACTCCCATTGTATTTAAGAGCGGAGAAACTGGACTGTTCTGTAGTAAATCGATCGGGATTCTTTCCGTTCTTGGAGCATAAATTAAAACTAAGCACATTGGCACATGTAATATCAATTTGAAAACTTGTTTAAGAACACTATAAAACAACTCATTGCTCTAGCTCTCAGACATTTCCTTGCGTTTTCCACCAAACAGCCCTAAAATATTGATTATTTTCACATTTATTATTTAAAAACTAATCATTTACAAGCACCAATGTTAAATTACATAAACAAGGGTGGGATGGATTAATGATCTTACATGAATGTGCTAAAGTCAGCACATATATCAGTGGCGCTATGCCACATTTGACTTAAGGACACTTCCTCATTACTCCGTTAGTGAATCCTTAAGGTATCATCCAGCTTCCTAGTTTACACTTGAGAGCTTCATTGCTTAGAGTCAACTGTGGCATATTTGAGAGGATTTTCTTTTTTTGTCATTTCCAGTCAAATCAGACAATTTCACTGTCAAATAGTGGAGTCTAATTGTTGCGTTTTCTCTCTTTCTGCTTTTCTGTCAAACAATTTATGTATTTATTTATCTGTTGTCACACTATGTCATCTTTCACAACTAGAAAACAATAACACGGACCTGGAGCCTGAACGGCATGGCTCTGGTGCGAGAGAGAGGGGTGCTGCTGGTGCTGGCCGTGCGGCCCGTGCACCTGGTGCCGGTGAGGGGACAGGTGAGGGTGGTGGGCGTGGTGCGACGTATGGCCGTGGTTGTGTTGGTGGTGGTGACCAACGCTGCCTCCTGCACTGGGAGAGTGTTGGTAAGAGCAGGCTGTCCGGGTCTGCTGGCTGGAGTCGTTTGGCATGCTCATCAGACCTGTTGAGATCAAGAGAAAAATTATTTATTGTCACGATTAAACTCCACCCTCGCCTTTCATCCAGCTAAAATCATGCATCAGACTGAAACATACAGTGCCCTGATTTCTAAAGAAGTTGCTATTTGTACTAGATTCCATTGTTGAGTATCAGATTAAACAGGGTTCATTACACATATGTGTTTGTAACGCAAAAAGATTAGAACGTTTTCAAGGCTGATTAATACTTTTTTGTGAGACTCTAATATATATATATATATATATATATATATATATATATATATATATATATATATATATATATATATATATATATAAACAGCCAAGGCTCTTTGAAGAAGGGAAAAAGTTTTTACTTCTTCTCAAGACAACAGTTTTCTTTTCAGACTTTAAATATAGACGGTATAGTACAGTGCAACCCATAACAGCATAATGAGGTCAGGCCAGTGGCTCTCTGGATGCTCCTGCTGATAATCTCCTGCCAGCATGCACAGCTTTCCACGTCATCTTATTGACTGATCTGGGTGCAGTTCTCGGCTGAGATTCCTACAAAAAGCAGCCACTGAAAAACTAAATTGGCTTGTTTATTGGTGCATTTTGAGAAGGCTTTTCAGTTGCCTTGGATGTCCTCATGTTACTTTTAGAACTATTATTTTCTCTATAATAATAATAATAATAATAATAATAATAATAATAATAATAATAATAATAATAATAACAATTTTTAGTCAAAGAAACCATTCAGAAATTCTAAATAAAAAATAAACAATCTATGTGAAGAAGAGGCTGACTCAGGACACTGGTCCGTGAACGTGGAGCTACTTTCATTTCTGTCAGATGTTTTTAAAACCTAGTACAGCTTCTACTTTTTTATCTGTAGTTTTCCAGCATATCACCCGGTTGCAGAAATAAGCTGCAAAGTGATGTAAACAAAAAGAAGAAAAATAAAAGATTGTAATTTAGAGCCCAACCAAGTCTACTTAAAATGATTCCATTTCTGTAAGTGAATTTTTATAGCTGCTTTAAACGGCTTCAACTTGCAAGTGCTTTTTTTTTTTTTTTTTTTTTTTTTTAAGAACAGTTTCTTTATTGTGTGTTGGTTCAAAGCTTTCTGCAATTCCATCACCAGATTCTGTTATTGTTACCTTGGAGAATTTGGGCCACACACTTGAAAAAGTATTCACACCAGGTGCGGTTTAGCACAAGCAGCTCTTTATTGTGAAAAGGAAAATAAAAGATGAATTGCTTAAACACAATTTTTTTTCACAAATATAAATCAGAAAAGTTTGTTATTCATTTGTAGTCAGCCCCTCTTTAGCCAGATACACATGAATAAAATATTGCTCAGTATATACTGTTGATTCAAACTCAATAAATCCAGCTGTTCTGTGATTGCCTGAACTGGTTTGTTAGAGGACATCAGTGAACATAAAGACTGTGGACATGGCAGTGTTGCCTATAATGAGAAATTGGGCAGGACAGCATTAATCAGAGAAACAGCCAGGAGACCCACAGTAACTCTGGAGAAGGTGCAGAGATCCACAAATCAGGTGGGAGTATGTCTCACCTGGATAATTAGTTATACACTATAAATCTGGTCTTTATGGAAGAGTGCCAAAAAAGTTCATTGTTCAAAGGAAGCTGGAAGAAGTACCATGTAACATGTTGAGGAAGGGTCTCTGCTCAGATGAGAACAAGATTAAAATGTCTGACCAAAATACAAATAGCCACGTGTGGAGGAAAACTAACCCCGCATATCACCATGAAAGCCTTGAAACATGGTGGTGGCAGCATCATGCTGCGGGGATAGTTTTCTTTAGTGGGGTCAGGAAAGGTGGACAGAGTTTGAAATCATAATTTACTGTATCTTCCTTCTACTTTACAAATGTTCGTTATCTTGCTTTTGTCTGTCCAATAAGATTCAACACAAAATACAGAAATGTTTACGCTTGTAATGCAACAAAAACGCGAAAAAGTTCAATGGGTTTAAATACGGAAAAGATCTGAAAGTAAAAGTTCAATTTTGATAAAAAAAAAATAGTGACTGTTTAAGAAGTTTGCAGGTTTGTTCAATTTATCAATAAAGTTGCTTTTTGAAGTCGTTTTTTTTTTTGTTTTTTTACTCAACAGTAAATAAGCCACATATGGTTTGTTGTACTTGTTGACACACTGAACTTCTAGAAGAAAGAAAAACAGAGTCTCTATGGTTCTGCTGACTTCCTGAACGCATTTCAGTTAATGCGTCTCCCAAACCATTTTGGCTCACCTTAGTTCTCAAATTCTGGACTGTAGCCATGCTTTGCCATCTACTCTTATGGTTGTTGTCTTATTTATGTGAATATGTGATCATGCCTGACCACAGACTGATAGGGACCCTTTCAGACGGGATCCGAGTTCATGAACCTCCATCAATTCAAAATTCCTGAAATTGTGCAGGGAAAACCAAGTAAGAGGAGAAAGGAAGGAAGATGGTGGTGATGGGGGTTGAGGGTTGTGGGGGGGGGGGGGTCTAACAGGGAGCCTTGTGACCTGAAAGCTTCAGGAAGCAATTAGTGCGATGCTTCACAAACTTTAGAACCAATCTAATTAGCTCCTATCAAAGCTGCAGAACTCCTTCCTCTGCTCTGCTAAAGATGTGTTTTCCTCCTGTTGAATTAATTGCCTTTACTCGTTTGACTGTGCGTGCCTTAAAATGCAGATATGCGGAACAACATATTGTTTGTTTATTTAAATACAACAGAGTAGGAGTAGCGAGCGGTGGAGGTTAATACCGAAACGCCCGGATGAAAGCAACGTTAAATTGTCTGAATTTCAATGTGAGTTTATGCGTGCCAGTTAATTATGTGCATGAGGGCTGACAGAGGTTTACAATTGTTTTTTTTCTGCTCTCTCTCTCTCAACACACACACACACACACACACACACACACGGTATTGTGTATAGTTGGACAGGCTGGCATCAACAACCCACAGAGAGGGTGACACCCACCTTGTTGTGAAAACGACTGCTCAAAGACACACTTGTATAGACTGCGGAAAGAAGCGCTCAGGTCCTCGAAATCTGAGAAACAGAGCTGCTTGTCCAGCGATTCGGGGACAGGTAAACCGTACTGGGGCTGTGGGGGAGGAGGGGGTGGAGGTGGAGGCTGGCCCGACTGCTGAAGGCTCAGGGACTGGGAGGAAGGCTCCGAGTGACTGCTCACCTGTGGAAAGATGAAAGAAGACGTCAACTTAGCGCTCTAAAAAAAAGGGAGGCGGGTACAAAAATATGGATATAATACGTTTTTAAAGACTGGCATAATTTTCTGAGTCGGATCAGATTTTGTGCTACTGAAGTGATGCAAAAAAAAAGACTGTTGTTGTGGGTGGAGGGAAAAAACACAGGCTCTTTCAGAAAAGAAATGCATTGTACTGTAAGGTTACTCTGGCTTTGACGGACTACAGACACAAAGCCTTGACGGTTCAGTAAAATGGAGCTTTAAGTGATTTTTTTCCCCCCCTGGAACCTTAAATTATAAGTGACCAAGTCCCTCGCAAGCAGGTAAATGGTAGTTGATAATAATAATAACGATAATAACCATGCTAACACACTGAACCAGTTTCCATTTTTCAATGGTACCATAGGATGACTTTTCTAATAACTTGCTGTAACAAAAAAGAAAATAAATAAATAAATAAATAAATAAATAAATAAATATATATATATACATATCATCCATCCATCCATCCATTTATGAATGAAGGGTCACAGGGGGGCTAGTGCCTATCTCCAACATGCATTGGATACCACTCCAATAATAATAATAATGATACCAACAACAACAATATTAATATATTTGTCACAATAGTAGTAATAATAATAAACGTATATTATAAAACATCATTGTGATGATTAAACATTTATCATTTACGTTTATTTAATCCTACCAATTACATTTGCATATCTACTTTTCGTATTTCCTTGATTTATTATTTGTAACTCAATAGTTAGCAACAGTAATGAACCGTTTTTCCACACATTACACGTCGGAGCTGTGTTCAGCATTGTTGCCTCACTATATGATCATTTTTCATGACACTGGTCACTTCAAATCTCCGTTAGGTGTGATTGTTTGCGGGTTCTGTCCTTCGTGTCTTAGTGTTGTCCTACGATGGACTGATGCCTCTTGTCCTATGAATGTTGAAACAGGCTGGTTATCCACCACTAGCTACCCATCGTTGGATTAGTATTACACACACCATGTTACGGCTGACTAAACTGCTCCTGTTTTAGGTCAGTTGAGATATTTAAAATTAAAGTTATTTCCGTCTGCTAGATGGAAGAATAATTAGACACATACCCAAGCAGATATCAAATGGCCAACCCCCTCCCCTTCATTCACAGAGGGCAACAAGTTGGAAATAAACTTTGTTTGATAGTATCCGCCCATTTCACTTATCGGACTGATACGATATGTTAAAAAGTGACCAGCACTTGCTGATACTGATGTTAATGCCCATATATCATGCATCCTTTGTTACCTCTCTGCACAGGGTTTCCAGCAAAACATGAGCATAATTTTAGATACTGAATTTCAATTTTAACTTTGCCTTTTATCCAAACATGCACAATAGATAGACCACAGCAAAGAAATTTACAGAATTCAGGATTTCTGCTGCTCGGGCAAACCAGAATATTTTCTTTTGATTAACTGCAATATATGTTTATTTCAAATAGCAATTTTGCTGTGAACTTCCTGAACAATCACTGAGGTGCACATGTATATGCCCGAAACTTAAATTGCATCACAATTTCTGTTGTTCACCAGATCATGTAGGTGAGGTTTCGTTGCCCTTTTTACTGGGAGAGATGCGGTGCAAAACCCAAATGTTAAACTAATTAAAATATCCAATTCTTTTCAAAATAATAAAAGGAAAAAAAAAATGACATCTGAATGTGCCTTGCAAATGTCCTTTTATAACTTGTTTTTAATTCTGCCGCTCAGGATGACAATCAAACCAAATTCAATTCCACTAAATGAAAACGCAAACCAATCATTCAGCTTGCTACATAAACACAAGAACTAAGCCCAGTGCTTCCAATTTTTCCTCCTCATTTTCTGACTGCAGCTCGTCTTCCTCCATCCTCAATCATCTCATCCCAGCTGTCATCCTCCTCACCATCCAGCCGGTGAACACAAGCAATTTGCTGTGATCAGTGTGCCTCTGCCAATATGAGCCAACTTTCCATGACGCCATCACCCACACGTCTACCTGCACTCTGGAAATGGAAGCATCTCGGCATACTCAGCTGGTGTGTGTGAGATCTCTGGCAATGATGCCACCGGTAATCACTGTCAGTCAGGAGGATGTCACCTGCACCAGGTAATGAGACAGAACTAACCCTGATCCTCCGCAGACTAGGTCTGAAAGGATGGAGGAGGAGGAGGAAGGTGAGGGGTGGTCGAGGTGATCAAGGAAAAAGGAAAACAAAAGATGGCCTGCAGAAATAGGAGGTTAACGAGATGAGATTGCGCTGACCTTTGCTAATGCAGGTGGGAGGTAGCGGGAGAAAAGTGATTGATGGTAAAAAGGTGAGCAGCTGTTGCTAAAAAGAAGCAATAAAGAGCAGTGGTGTTTCTTCTCGGCTGTAAACGTGGATCAAATGTTGTCGAACAGAAGATCCTTTAACTGCCGCTACTATATTTAACTGGACAGATGGAAAGAGTGGACCACCTCCCTCTGTTGCTGCAATATAGAGTAAAAGAACCAACTAAAAATTTAAATTCTGCATATCATAAATAAATTAAATATATTATTATAACAAAAACATAAGCTTTCATCATGCTCCTACAATATTCCCCTGAAAGTACTAACTTAAATTTAAACTATATAACTGAAGAGCTCAAGGAAGACCTGTTAAAAAGTGCAAGTTTAGGGCCAATATGTATTTTCTTTTCATCATTTCCTGACTTTTCATATCCTGAAGATCAACACGCATTATTCTGTCTCACTTTTGTTTTTTTTGGGGGGGGGGTTGTTTTGTTTTTTATTCTCTCTCACTTAATTGCCATGTTCTCTTGCCTTTCCCATTTTGAAGAGTGTCTAAAAGAAACGGGCCTCTGTGGAAAAGAAGGAAGTCACAAAATATTACTCAAAATTGCCAACAACTGCATAGGACCCTGAAGTTGTAAATCATGTGATGATTTGTGTTATGCACTGTGAGAACTGAACTTCATACTGGCATTCTGGGGGAAAAAATTATTGTATATATATATATATATATATATATATATATATATATATATATATATATATATATATATATATATATATATATATAACTAAAAAATATCCTTATGTGAGCATTTCTTTGTTTACGTCTGGAGAACAAAATTATGACATCCTAGAGAGTTAAAGATGGCAGTAAGCACTATACCTTAACATTTAAATAATGAATAATAACTATTTTTTTAGCACAAATTTAAATGCAAATATTTTAACCTTCATTTACAAAAAAGATGAAAAGCAATGTAAAAATCGACCATCCCCCGATTTACTGAAAATTGCCAGTTTTAACCTCAAACTCAAACCTCAGTGATATACGTCCTGTCGCACTTCCTCATTATGTTCTTATGGCTAAATAACATTTCAAATGTTGTATAATCCGTATAAATTGATTAACTGAAATTGGTGTACACAATTTCTAGAGCTTGGAAAAATCTGAAAAAAATAAACCCCAAACAAAACATTCCTGTTTTGTTTGGGGTTTATTTTTCCCTTCATAGCAGCACCGAGTAGCTTTTAGCCACTAGGGGGCGTTGTACCTATAACTTCTAGGTTTAGTGCCCGTGAAGGCCACTGGCAACAGTGCGCAGTCGTAAAATTAAAGTTTCCCTCTATGTTTTGGATTCTGATAGCAGACCCATCTGGATCAGAAGGTTGAGAAGTCAAGTCACTTATAAAGCCAAGGCCACATTCACCCCCTCTAGATTAAATCCTACATCAGAGAGCCAAAACTAAGTCTGATCAGGTGTCATATCTGTTTTGTTGTTACGGTACTCTGAGCTCAGACTGGCGTAACCATTCTGTTGCTGAATGAATCCGATCCTCTACAGTTACATGGGTGAGTTTTTGAGAAGGGCAGCCCACAGGACACATCGATATGTGCCAAGCGCAGTATATTGACCTAAAAAAAAATTTAATATACTGCATCTCAAATGAATATTATTAACTTCTTGGGTCAAAACTTACACGGTGCAGCTTTAAGTCGCCGTACATCAATGGTATATTTACACATATAGTAGTTTCTTTGTGGTATTCTGCAAGATATCCTATCCTCTCCATTTAAACATTATCTTGTAAGTTTTTAGCAGGCCAGCTTTGGTATCGATAGCTAAAGAGAGTAATGGTGTAGGCGAACCTGATCAGTAATGTAGTGTTATTAACCCACACAGAGGAAAAATAAACAATTTTAGTGCACTTTAAACCAATCTGACAGTTTTTAAGACTTGATTCAACTGGTATCTATCATAAGCCATTACCATAATATATCTGCTTTTTTTAAATTGATATACAATATATAAAAATAGCTTAAACGTCAAGTGAGCTTTATTGAAACACTTGATTTGTGGTAGTATGACCCCACACTGCTGTTCACAGTGTTGAATTAAAATAAATGTCAGATTGTTTTAGAAGGTTATAGAGCTTTTTGGTCAGAGACATCATCTATTGGATGTAAATAGACTGAAATGGTAAATGGACTGAATTTATAAAGCACCTTTCTGGTCATACTGAACAGTCAAAGCGCTTTACACTGGCACTACTTTCACCCAATCGCACCCACTAGCGCACACACATTCATACGCCGATATGCAGATCGGTAGGCAATTTGGGCTTAGGTGCTTTGCCCAGGGGCACTTCGACATGTGACAGGAGGAAGCAGGAACTTTTCAGACTCCAAGATGACTACTCCTCCCACTGAGCCATAGTTGCCCCCCCCAAGATGTCTGAAAGGTTTCGGTATTGAGAAGGAAAAAAAAGCCATAAAACACATCTTTCTTTGCTTGCAGAATGTCTGCTTCTTTTTCTGTTGCCCGTGTTTTCAAAATGGGTCAAATCTAGAGGGGTCAGGCACCATTTAAATGCATCAGAGACGACACAGGTAAACTTTTTTTTTTTAACCACCTGCTGTTTTACTTTTGCATGACAGGAGCGAGCCTCCTTCAAAGCATCCTGTTATTTCTCACAGATTCAAAATTTATTTTGTTGTGTTCAGCCCTGAGGGGTGCGGCGAGGCTGCACGAACACCACTGGTAGTCTGCTGCAAAACAAAAACTCAATTTACAGGGTAAATAATAAGTGCCTATGATGGCTGCATTCAACAAGACAATGCATTGCTGCTGAAAGGACGGAATGATACGTGTTCATTTTTCATTTTTTCAACTTAAATTAACTTAAATTACCTACTCACTCTTTAACTTAGCATGTCTAAATTATAAGGCCTCTAAAAACCTCTAAAAGCGGTTTATTTAAGCAATCACCACACTGCTAAAAGGGAACTAAAAGTAAGTAAAGTTTTCTTAAAATTAGTATATTTAGTATATGTTTTGAGCAGCTAAATAAGACTATTTGCCAATGGGATTAGTATTTTTACCCCTAAAATAAGATAATTAGATATCCAGCACGTGAAATAAGATGATGGAGATGAAATGTTCTTATTTTAAGTGCAGAACTCTTATTCCATTGGCAAATAGACTTATTTAGCTGCTCGAATCATGGAAAAATACACTAATTTCAAGAAAATTTTACCTACTTTTAGTTCCATTTTTGCAGTGGCTAAAAGCGAATGAAAATTAAAGACTGTCTTCGTATGTCCAGAAAATGGATTCGCCTTCAAACCTGAACGTTATACACAACGTGAGAGTTTCGGCACTGAGCCGCAGATCCAGTGCGCGCGTCGTTAGCCGGTTCCCACCTCCACAGCTGCTAAAGGTGCCGCAGACACCTTCAGCACCCACTGAATCACCCAGATGATGTCAGAATCGGGACATGGATCAGAACACATGGGAGAAGCTGGTTCAGAGCCGGTCGCTTAAAATTCACCAGAGGACAATGATGAAAAACTCGACGAGAGGTGAGAGGAAAGTGTTGGCCCAGCTAAGGCATCCTTTTAATAAGACACACTCTGCGACAGGCAGACGTCCCCCCCCCCTGCAACACCCCTAACACTCGCAGCCATAACAAAGACAGGCTCTTACTGGTGTGTAGCTGTGCACGTTGCTGCCGCTGCTGACAGCAGGGTTCACGCTGTTAAGGCTGACAGACGCCAAACTCTGCTCTGAAAGACTGTTGCTCAGGCTGCCACCCAGACTCCCAGGACTCTCACCGCCTTCTGCTTCAGGGTTGTACAGCGCTACCTACGCACACAAACACAACAGGGTTTGATCTTCTTCACTCCTTTCACTTTATTTAGGTTTGGCAATTTATCATCAGACGAGGGGGAAAGTAATAAACGTAACATGGTTTGTATTTACTTCCCCGCCCTTTCATTCTGACTACAATGAATAAAATACAGTGGAACAAATTTCAGAAGCTACCTAGTTGCAACATCTTGCACTGCAAAAACAGAACTAAAAATAAGTAAAATTTTCTTGAAATGAGAGTATTTGTCCTTGATTTGAGCAGGTAAATAAGATTATCTGCCAATGGAAAGAGTAAATTTACCCTTAAAATAAGATAATCAGATATAATGCACTTAAAATAAGTTTGATTGAGATGAGTTCTTCCAATTTTAAGTGCAAAAATCTCACTCCATTGGCAGATTGTCTGATTTACCTGCTCAAATCAAGGACAAATACATTAATTTCAAGAAAATGTTAATTAGTTGAGTCTGTTTTTGCAGTGTGTGAGGCACGGCTGAAAGATTTGATCTAAAAACAGAGAGTATGGCTCGACTTACCAACATGTGGCCCTCCAATTGAACCAGATTCATAAACACATCAATTTGTACTTTGTGCTCCAGGACCTATTCTCTCAGGAAAGCACGTTACCCACATCCAAAAACAAAATGGCCGCAATGTTTCAAGATGGCGACCATTTGTCGTGCTTTTTAATTGTGTTGGATCCAGATGTTGATATAAAAATGGGATTTTGAAGACCTATACATTAAAATGTACGTTTTTTTTCAGTATAAAAAAAAAATCTAATTCTGCATTTACAAAATTGTAATCATTGAAAACTGAGATGATATGGCAGGAATTACATGACAAAACACTCCCTTAGCAATGCTTTTTTTTTAAACAGATAACTGTCCAGTATAGAGACATGTACAGTGCAGTACTGTGCGTGTTGCATTTCAACAGAAGATGAGTTGCAAGATGTGGTACTACTGATCCGCAGTTGGCTGGTATATTAGACACATGATTACACTTTTCCCAGTCGTTATGATGATGTCAACTTCCTGTCTACATTTTGCAAAAAAAAAGAATATAGCATAGCAGAAAATTATTTAACTTTGATTTGCATTGTGCATTAGTCAATCATTTAGACCTCACATATGCATGCACACAACTGTGTTTACTTGAGGCTGAAGCAATAGCATTTGCATCGCCCTCTGCAGTCGGTCTTGTTGCCATATTTTGTCAACTGCTGACAACTCTGGGCGATTGATGATAAGTTTGCCCAAAAGACTTGCCAGACCTCACTATATTTGTGCCACTCCCAGTTGGCAGGGCTTTCAGCTCGCATTATGAACACCTAGCGAGGCAGATCCAGCCAATGTTCCTTAAGAATCTTTCACTTGATGGTACAAGCACCAAATTTGTGATAAAAATGGTACTGATTTTGAGTCATGCAATGATTTGGAATGTAATTGTCAAAAAGTTCCCTTTTTACCATTAGCATGTTTTTATTTATACATTTAAAAATGTCCCCCTATTTTACGAAACAAGCATCTTAAAAACTGGTGGCCATCTTGGATTTTCAGTTGGGTAACATGCTTTTCTTAAAAAATAGGCAATATACTTCATATGCACCGAATTCGGTGCTTATTCCATCAAGTGAAAGATTCTTACGGAATATTGACTTAATCTGCTGTACTAAAGCACTTAAAACTGACTCTAATGACATTAAAGGCATCTACAACTACAACGATTCCATTCAGCTTCATTCTGGTGTTGATATATTATGAAGGGCCTATTAAAAGTAGTCTTTCCTACAGCTTGTATGCATAATGTTTTGCTCATTTTATCCTCATCAGAAGATGCAGAAGATAGTGTTAGATGGAGACAGATGACCAGCTGAAGCCAAAAGAAGAAGATGGAGGTTTAATTTCTTCAGAGCCAGTCATGCCTAAAATGTCACATTTTAGAGCATTAATCAGATAAGCAGCTAAGAGGCCAATGAGTTTGGAGGAGCAGCAGAGATCCAAAGCTCAGGTGGGATAATCTTTTGCCATGACCATTTTTTAGTCATGCACTCCACAAATCAGTGGGAAAAAGAAAGACATGGTTAGAATAAAGTTATGAGACGTTCCATGTGATATCGACCACACGTCATCCAGATCATGGCAAATATTTGGAGTGAGGTGATCTGGTCAGAGGAGAACAAAAGTGAACAAAATTCTACGGCAGGCAAAACATGATAGAAAAAAAAAAACAGTGTACATAACTTTCATAAAAACATCCCTGCTATGAAACAAGGTTGCAGCAGCATCATGCTTGTGTAAATGCTTTCCTTCAGTGGAAAAAGGGAAGTCGATTAAGGCTTATGGGAATGTGGATGGAGCTAACTAAAGAGCATTTGGGGAAGGAAGATAACCTGTTAGAGGCCGCTAAAGACTTGAGACTGGGCCATTCGATAGTACACAGACCCTAGAAATACAGGCAGAGCTACAACATAGCGGTTAAATCACACCGTACCGTTGCATTGGGATGACCCAGTCAAAGGCCAGATCTAATCCCAACAGGGAACCTGAGGAAGACCGGATTAAGTTTGAGCTATTTAGCAAACAAAAGTGTGCAAAACTTGAAGCTGGCAGGGACATACCTCTAATACTTGCAGATGTATCCGACGCAAAAGGTCAGCCTACAAAGTATTGGCTCAGGGGCGATCCAGTGTAAAACACACATCGCTTTTCAGGTTTTGATTCTTAACAAAAATCTAAACCCCCCCCTCGCCTCATTTTCCTTCAGCCTCTCAATCGTCTTTGTGTTTGCTTTATCCCATAAAATCCCGAAGCAGCTCATTGAAGTTTGTGGCTGTGACATGTGACTGGAAGTGAAAAAGTTAATGGGGTGAGAAAACTTTTGCAAGGCATTGTGTCAAAGTAAACAAGGAATTTAAGAATTAGTCTCGTCCCTGCATTAACAGACCCAAACACGCCGCAGAGCCGTCGTTTTCATTTAAAAAAAAAAAAAAACCTGACCCAGAGAACAGCGTCTGTAGCGACAGGAGCTGCGCCGTGCGATGTCTCGTGTTGATACATCACAAAGCTTTTAAAAGCGGTGCCTCAGAATTATGTTGAATCATGTCTCCCTTGTTTTATTTGACTGTCAGGACTTGTGAGGCAGAGCGTCAGGATTACCTCCAGGCTACATTTAATTGTAAAGACAAATGTGAAAACATAGCCTTCGGGTGAGACAACAGTAAAAGCTCTCTGGGGCTCTACCCTGTGGAACATCTAATAGAAAGATAAACAACAACAGCAAAAAAAAAAGCATTTTCTGAGAAATCCTCTCCAGTTTTTTAGTGGGTGTGGAGAAATCTGCAGTGAAAGAAGACTTAATTCTCCTTTCTGTGACATTGTCACAGCAGGTAAAAAAAACACTGCAGTCTGGAGGATATCTAGGATCTGCATATGAGAGCAAGTTAATAACGGCCATACCAAATATCTAATTAAGAAAAACATTTTCTGTTTTTTTTTTCCTGCTTTTCTGACAGCTTACAGACAGGCGTTTTGAAAAGCAATGATTTCTTTTGAGTGTAACAGAAAATGAGTGAGAAAACGTGCAAGCAGGAAGGCTCTGACACACTGCTGCGCCTGCAGGACGCCACCTGTCTGGACGTGGGTGGATATAGTTGACGTTGGCATCTGCATCATTATCGTCAAGGTCTTCCTCGCCCTGCTCTGAATCATTGTTTCAGAATGTAAAAAAGTGTTAGGAGAGATGTGTTTGAGCGTTTCCTGGAGTAACACAGCGAGTGCAAGCTGACAGGTTTAACGTATATGTTGCAAAATAAATCTGTAAAACCGGTTTCTGTGTTGGCACAGTCCACCTGCTGCTTAAAACTGTTCAGAAACCGTTAGAATCGACGTGAAAAATGTCTGCTAATTGAGTGATTCTTGTTCGTTCGTTTGTTAAACGGCTGATAAACTGAGAACTGGTTTAGAGTGAATTGGAAAATAAGTATTGATATTTATTTTTAATACTACTACAATGTGAAATAACTCTCTCAAAGCAAGGCAGCATGTTTTGGGTGCTATTTTATTACTCTGAACAAAAATCGATATATTTACATACATCGCATAAAAAACAGGACCATTTTTTTGTGGGGGTTGGAGTGGGGGAAGCTGACACTCAGCTATATTAATCCATAAATCCTGATGAATCCAATCAATTACTTTGACTACAGACATGTCTTGAAGAAATCAAAAACTGGATGACTTTAAATTTTCTGCTTCTAAATTCTGACAAGACAGAAGTTGTAATCTTTGGACCAGAGTCCTCAAAAAATAAACTTCTTAATCAATCACTTAATCTGGATCGCATTAAAATGGCCTCTGTTAATAAAGTAAAACATCTTGGTGTTATTTTTGACCAGGACATGTAATTTAAATCCCATATTAAACAGGTTTCCAGGGTTTCGTTTTTTTCACCGCCAGAATATCGCCAATATAAGAAACATTCTGTCCAGGAGTGATGCTAAAAAACTAGTCCATGCATTTGTTACTTCAAGGCTGGACTGTTGTAATTCTTTACTATCAGGAAGTCCACAAAATGCAGTTCAAAATCTTGAGCTGATCCAAAATGCTGATGAAAATCAACAAGAGGGATCATATTTCTCCTGTTTTAGCTTCCCTTCATTTGCTTCCTGTTAAATAAAGAATATAATTTAAAATTCTCCTTCTAACGTATAAAGCCCTTAATAATCAAGCTCCATGATATATCAGAGCTCTGATTACCCCGTATGTTCCTAACAGAGCACTTCGCTCTCAGACTGCAGGTCTGCTGGTGGTTCCTAGAGTCTCTAAAAGTAGAATGGGAGGCAGATACTTTAGCTATCAGGCTCCTCTCCTGTGGAACCAACTCCCAGTTTTGGTCCGTGAGGCAGACACCCTGTCTACTTTTAAGACTAATCTTAAAACTTTCCTTTTTGACAAAGCTTATAGTTAGAGTGGCTTATGTTACCCTGAGCTATCTCTAAAGTTATGCTGTTATATGCTTAGGCTACTGGAGGACATCAGGGTCTATTTTTCTCACTCTGCCAAGTTCTACAATGTTTTTTTGATGTAGGTAATGTACTTTTCTGAGAGAATAGGTCCTGGAACACATGTGAGCTGTTTTTGTTGCTTGTCCCACCGTATAAAAGATTGTTTCAGCCATTACTAAATATTATATTTTCTTATTTACTACTAAACAGAATTTCAGCACAGGGCAATGCACAGTACCTGCCTTCTCTGAGAAAAGACATTCAGATAAGAAATATAGTACAATACTGTGTATTTTTATAACCTTGATTTTTTTTTTTCATAACAGTTCATAACCGGTTGTCTTGCAACAACAAAACCAATGTGTCTCTTAAAGTTGGGCCTATGTCCCACCTTGTTATTTCCTGCACTGATGGCCAGAGTTGGGGATGCGCCTCCTGACATGATGCAGTCCATTCTCAGGGACTCTGACTCCAGACTGTAAGGAGTTGATGCCTGCAAAAAAAAAAGGGAAAAAGAGCACAGAGACAGAAGATCAGATCAGATTTTACACGTCAAGTTGCTAATTGCACCAGTCACCGGTCACCTTTTTAAAGTATGCATGTAATTTCTAATTTCTTTTTTTTTATTATTGAGGAAAACAATACCTCAAGAACTTTCCAGACACCTCAAAATTAGCTAACAATTTAACTTAGTAAACATCTTCTCTTTCAGGATTAATGAAGTACTATGCAATTAAAAAACACATTTCTGCAGAACAGATTCTCCTAAAAACCCTGCACCAAACCTTTAGGGTACAACAGCCCAAAGTTTCTAATTATCTATGAATCTTCTAACACAACTAAGTCAGTTTATTTGTTGGACTTTGTCCTGCTGTAATTGCCTTCTGTCTGTGGCAAAACACAAGTCCTAGACATAAATATAAACCATAGCTCCAGCAAAAAAACTCAATACAGCAGTTTAAATCGGAGAATTGGTACACAACCAGTGAAACTGGTCAAATATGAAGAAAACTAAACAGTAAAGATGATGTTGCTTTTCCCTCCGTGGTGCCGATGTTTTTACAGCTCTTTACAACCAACAGGTAATACTCATATAGATGATCTTTAAGCCTGAGATCTCTTGGGAGATCTTGGGGGGTTGGAGGGATCAAGGTCTAGTGCAGAGGTTCCCAGACTTTTCAGCCTGCAACCCCACAGACCAGTGACCCCCTTCTGGCGGGTGGGATTTTTTCTCTCTCTCTTTTGAGAGGGAGATTATAACAATAAAGTAATAATATTTTGAAAATACACTTAAAATTATGGATAAAGTAGTATTTGTTTTAAGAACTCTTACAACAAATTGCAGCCTTCCTCCTGCGTTAAAATGAGGAATGTTGAGCTTCTTGTAAAGTTATACTTGGATACAGGTTTCACAAACAAAGATTTACAAAAATCTTTGTTTGTTTGTTTAGCACATCAGCATCAAATCATCTCGCGACCTCCAAGACCAGGGGCTCCACTTTGGGAACCCCTGGTCTAGCGTACCCTTAAATGGTGACTTGTTAAATGTGGTTTGTATTTTAGCACATTTTGCTGTTCTCCCACAACAAACTTAATAGGCGGAGCTGTCGAGTCTCACGCTACACAAGACATTCCTCACTCGGAGAAATACAAAAGGCCCTCATGGGCTGCGAGTAATCCGTTCACTGCACTGTCCGTTCGGAGAGCAGCCTAATCCCCGCCGTCTGTGGAGCTGCTTCAGCTGCTCTTCACAGCTCCTGATGCCGACACAGCACACGCTGGAACACCCCGACCCCCCCCTCCACTCCGCCTCCAACAGCTTTGCTCGGACCGACCCGACACTTCCTGCATATTTAAAAACGCCCTGAATAAAATCAGTGGGAGTAGATGTGTCGTTATTTTGATCAATTAAAAAATGTCGACTACCAGTTTTTATACAACTGGACCACTGACGTTCCTGTTTTGTAAAATGAGCAATGACAACATTTTTTCTATCAAGCAAACGGCCAAGACATATAAGCTCTATATCTCAATTATACTAAATTGGGGATTGCCAAAATCAGCCATTTATGCACCATTGTAACAAAAGATGACAATAAAGATTCTTGATTCTTGATATACGATATTTTAGCTCCCTGCATCTCTGTCCATCTTCCCTGTCTCTGCTGAAAGACCTCTACCCCACAGCCTAATTGTGCCACCATCATGGGTCTCATTTGCGATAGTGTGTGTAGTGCAAAGACGAAGTGAACATTCTGCCATACAGCATTTTGCATGTAGGCCAAATAGTTCAAATTCATTCTTGTCGGACCAGAACACCTTCTTCAACAAACATTAGGCAGAATGTAATTTGTCGAGAGCGAAACTACTGGATGTACCATCAACAGATTCTCCTACCTGAGCTCTGGATCTTTGCAGCTCCTCCAGTTACCAAGAGCCTCTTTGGTGCATCTGTGTCCGAGGCTGTCTTATAACCCAACACTGATTCAACAACCATATCTCTGACCTGTGTGCTTTTTTCCTTGGTCTTCAAGTTGCTGTTTATTCACTAAAGTTCTCTAAAAATTCTCTGAGCCCTTAATAAAGCAGCAGGATTTATACTGAGATTATATTAAACACAGGTGGACTCCAGCAATTAGGCAACATCTAGAGGTAGTTAGGTAGTTCTCCGGGTCAGGGAGGATATCCTGCCCCTAGCAGAGGAGCTTAAGTATCTCTGGGTTTTGTTCACGAATGAGGGAAAGATGGATCGGGAGATTGATAGACGAATCGGTACAGCGTCTGCTGTGAAGCGGACGCTGTACCGATCCGTTGTGGTGAAGAGAGAGCTGAGCCAAAAGGCGAAGCTCTCGATTTACCAGTCGATCTACGTTCCTACCCTCATCTATGGTCACGAGCTTTGGGTCGTGACCGAAAGAACGAGATCCCGGATACAAGCGGCTGAAATGAGTTTTCTCCGTAGTGTGTCTGGGCTCTCCCTTAGAGATAGGGTGAGGAGCTCAGTCATCCGGGGAGGACTCAGAGTAGAGCCGCTGCTCCTCCACGTCCAGAGGAGCCAGTTGAGGTGGCTCGGGCATCTGGTCAGGATGCCTCCTGGACGCCTCCCTGGTGAGGTGATCCGGGCACGTCCCACCGGGAGGAGGCCCAGGGGAAGACCCAGGACACGCTGGAGGGACTATGTCTCCCGGCTGGCCTGGGAACGCCTTGGGATTCCTCCTGAGGAGCTGGCCCAAGTGGACGGGGAGAGGGACGTCTGGGCCTCCCTACTGAAGCTGCTACCCCCGCGACACGACCCCGGATAAGCGGAAGAAGATGGATGGATGGATGGATGGATGGATGGATGGATGGATGGATGGATGGATGGATGGATGGATGGATGGATGGATGGATGGATGAATGGATGGATGGATGGATGGATGGATGGATGGAGGTAGTTACACTGGATTTTACTAAATGCTATCAAATCAAGGGGTGGCTAAAAACAAATGCATGGCCCACTTTGCAGAATTCATATGTAACAAATTTTAAAACCGTACGCTTTACTCCACGATTATGGAACACTTTAAGTTGGTTTATCAAATCAAACCTCAATTGCAGTCATTAGGGCATGACTACTATTGTGAGGCACTATACACCTGCATAAATGATGCATATAAGCAATACGCATTTAGTGCCAATTATAACCATTATTTGCTAATAAGTGAGCCAGAATAATTTCCTGTGGCAACAAATCCAGCCGAGTACAGCCCAAAACGTAGCACTTCCTGAATTCCTGGGAGCCTTTTCTGTTCATTTAGATTCACAGGAATTTCAAATCTGGCTCGTACTGATTGGGGATACCCAGAGGATTCTGGCAATGAGATGGAAAATTAAATGTGACAAAGGTTATGAAGAAATTTCTGTCTGCTTCAAGTTCATGATTCTTTTACGAGCCTCCCCTGATTCACCCCAACGCCCCGGGCTCCGAATTGCGCAAACAAGTCGGAGCGCGCTTCGTATAAATTGCCGGACACTTAGGCAGGCTGAGAAGTGGACACATCACTTGCACTTGGTAAGATGAATCAAACCATCCTCATGAATTATTCACCCATTTCAAACGTGTTCTGCAGCGTTTCATTTGCTGCTGTCCTCCCAAAGCAGGGGTTAGCTCCATGAGATACGATGAGCTACTCAAACATTGATCAGGAACAACACTGATGCCCGACAAAAAAAAAAAAATTTACTTGAAAATGTGGGTTTTTTTTTTCCCCCTCCTTGTTTGACTTCTTTTAAGGTTCAACACAGATTGGCTGACTTCCCAAACTACTTACAGTAAGAGGATTGGTTGGTAACAATGCAATCTTTAATTTATGATAAACTCCCAGACAAATGAGTTGCCGGTTCCCCCGATGGAAGCTCTCAGAAAAAAAAAAAAAAAAGAACGGCAACAAAGAGGAGACGAGGGGGAAAGAAAAAGGGCTTGTGGAAGAAAGCGGGAAGACAGAAAGAATAGGTAGATAATTGAGCGGTGACAGACAGGCAGACGGAGAGGTATACACAAAATGAAAGGGCCGTGATTATCCTCGCCGCAGCTACACGACTAACAGCACAATGAATTTATGAAACCGACGTGCGGCTTCCCTGCCAACTTCAACTTTACAACCGTGCGCCCCAGGTGCAGCTAAACACCCCCCCCCAATAAAAACACGAAGACATATTTAGTCCACCTTTTCTTTCCCTCCGAGACAGTAATACCGCCCTAAATCTCGGCGCTTAAAAACCTCCCATTCTCTCATTAGCCCATGTGACAGCCCGCAGTGTGTCTGCCAGCGGTGCAAGTGAGGCATAAGAAAAGGGGTCGAAGGGCCCATCCATGTAAGACAAGATGACAAGGCTCTGAATTAATTAATGTTGGTAATAAAAAAAAAAACTGTTGGTGAAGAAAATATGTCTAACGACAGCCCCAGGGCCTTCTCTGGTAATTAACTGGAACACAAGCCTGGAGTACTCCCTCCTCCAGCTCCCCTTTACATTTTTCCCCCCCTCCTCGCCCGGCCGACTTTTTCCTCAACATTCTGTCTACCTTGACGTCTGTTTCTCTTTGTTTCGGCATCCTTCCTTTCGCACTTCCCTCTGCCTCTTTTCAGGCGAGCCTTTCTCTCCATCCCCAGTCTTCCCTAAGTGAGCAACAGTGATTGTGCACTTTGCCGCTCCACGCCTGCCTGAGCTTTCCCCCCGCGAAGGGGGGAGGGGGAGGGGGAGGGGAGGGTAAGGCGGCAATATGGACAAGGAGGTAGAGAGGAGAGTGGCAGGAAAACGGGGAGATAATGATTATGTTGCAACAAACAGTGACAGAGATGCCGGATAATAGGTAGAGAGGCGACTGTGATGAACAACCGCAGGTTTCCTCAACGTCACAACACAAAGTCAGAAAAATCTCACTGTAATCAGACGAATAAAAACATAGAAGTACCTGCTTCTAGAGCTAGAGCTCCTGTGAACTAGATGTTTGGATGTAAATCATATGCAAGGGGAATAGTTGGAGGCTAAGAAATGGCTACACAGTGCGACGTCGAGCTTTCCGAACGTCAGCACCACTCAATACTCGCCAGATATCCACACTTATTGACAAAAAAAGCGGGTAATATGCAACATTTTGACTAAGAAAGTTACTTTTAAAAAAATTTCCAATACTGAATTTTGTGCTAAGTATGTTTACCCTGATATTTTAATTTATTCATAAGGTCTATTGCAGTATTACTTGGCAGGTATGGACGCCCAGCCAAGAAACACACCAAGAGTGTTCTGCCTTGTAGATGGCTGTCACAGGTATGGGTCAAATTGGCTTTTAAGTCTTCAATTGCTCAGCGTTGACGGTAATTTATTAATTATGTGTTAAACACAAAAGAAAACTTACGAAACCGCTATATGCTAATTCTTCTACTACTCCGTGGGCATTAATCATTTGAACTGGAAGGTTGCACTACGATGTGCATGTGATTAGAGAGACATCCCGTCTTTCTGCCGTGCTAAATGTTGAAACTGGAAGTTTTTTCGCAACGCTTTTTTTTTCAAATAAAATAAAATTAGTCATGAGTAGGCTGACAAAGTGCAGAAGAAATGGGAACTTCATGCACAGTTTGCTGCACACGGCTCCAAAACAACAGAGGATTGCGAAGGGGGGGGTTTGTACGAGACCTACAACTCATGGCGGAGATACCCCTACACTGCGTTTGTATTCAGATCTGCGTAGTTAATGACTGAACGCCGGCTGCATTCTGCCGAGCTGATGCAGGGTTGCATATATTTATAGCCTCCGCTGCTGTCAGTCAAAGCTTCAAAACCAATCTTCATTCCTGCGTCTGCATGCTCTCATCTTTCCTGTATCTTCCTCCTGCTTTCTCCTGTGAGATGCTGAAGAAGCCAACCCAGGAGCCTCTGGTGAACATCGGTGAGTATATATATGTGCACAGCATTGTTTAATTAGGACTGTGATTTGGCTCAGTTTCAATGAGCCAAACCCGAAGCCAGCAAGGTTTTTCCATAAGCAAATTGTATTTTTTTTTTTTTTTATATTTGCCATTGTCAAAGGGTCAATGTTAGCCAAACACTAACATCTCTGCTATTGTTGTTGCATGACATTTAAAAATTAATGAAACATAAATCTGTTGGAATATCTCTGCAGCATCTCAGCATTTTTTTTTTGTCGTTTTCTTGTCCTCATGTGCCCTCACCAAGTGTTTTAAATGGTGTCCCCGTAAATATTCCACACAGCAACAAAGTTATTTTTCTAATGTATTATTTCCCTAATTCTGATTTAAAGAATCACTGTCAATATTATTATTTATTTATTTTATTCTTATTCTTCTTATTATTATTATTAGTATAAGGATGTGTCTAAGACCAGACTCTAGTGTCAAAACCAGAATTTTTCAGAAGGTCGGTAAAATCTTACCCGTTCTCCTGAACGCGGCCTCTTCTTCGGCCTGCTGGGCACTGAGTCCTCTTTAGGGTTGGTGTCTATCGCCCAGTAGGAACCCTGAAAAAGTAACCACAGCAAAAGCAGGTCAGCCTTCAGGTCTCTGTGGTCTTCCAGAGACTCCAGAGAGGCTCTGTGAACACAGAAACATTCCCAAAATAATTTCATTACTTCTTTTGATATTCTCACTTAAAGCAGAAATTTTACGGAAATATGGAATATAGGCTGCTTCTTCCTGATAAGTACAGGACTTTTCACTGTTCCCTCTAAATTGTATTGGATGTCTTGTATAACATTCATAATTAGTTGCAGCAGAAGCTGCAGAAGACCTGTGCAGCTCCACAATTTGGTCTTCAATTTAAGAAAAAGTGTCATCTTGACATGCTTCATTCACAGCCTCCATGTTTTGGTCACCATCAACAGCTTGTCAGCGTAGGTAAGAGTAAATAAGCTGCTCTTTTTTTGCAACAATGAAGACTTAATCTCACTTGCCTAAAAAAAAAAATCATACCTTCAATGTAACTTTTTTTTATTTGGTTATTCTGATGTTTAAGCTCAATGGTGAATTAGGAATTTGGGAGACAATGATGAGTAGTCTGTACTTTTGTTTTAAGACTCTAAGAAGAAAACATTACGTAAATATTTGTTTTCTGTTCGTACAGAAATAAGCTACACCTATGCAAATAAGTTTTCTGAGATTAATGTACTGCCACCAATGTATATACCATAACTTGTTAATTTTTTTTATAAAAATACATAAACAAAAGCGACTTATTTTATCCCATAAGCCCTATACAATTTTAATTTATATAAAAACGTACAAAGTTAAGCTTGTTAAGCTCATTCAAGCGAGACAAAGAACGTTTCGACTATACTTAGACATTAAAAGATATCTTCTGTTTTTTAAACACATTTATAAGCTGTTCAGATGGAACACAAGGCTGTATTTGCTTTTTCTATTCAGCATCTTTTAACGAGTGAGGGCTGGGTTTACAGGTATTGTAATACTCTGTTTAAAACAGGTTATTATTATTATCTTAAAAGCAGAAGTTATGTGATAAATTTCCAATCACCAGTATTCTACCATTGACCCGCCGATGCTGATTAAAGCTGCATTAGACTTCTCTTTAATAACTATAGTATAGTAATTAATGAAAGCAGCATTTAAAATATGTTCTTCTATACTTCCTGAAGTGATCATTAATAAGTTATATAAGCATCAGAAAAAATGTTGTGCTGCATATGTGAGAGAGACGTCGCTGTGAAACAGGGTTTTATGAATATTTTATAACAGAAACATAAGTACAGTTTTATTCTAAAGCTTAGATTGGTTAGCGTTGCTAAAAACACCAGTGCCCATGCGTATTCCCAGAAGAATGTATATCCATACTGTATCACTGATATTTCTAAAAAGCTGCGATCATTTCGAAATCCAGACTGCCCCACAACACAACACAACACAACACAATACAAGGTAACATTAAAGTTGTCATAGAAATTGTATTTTCCCATTGAATATTTTCTGTAAGGGCCTCTTTTGAATTTCCCTTTTTTAAACACCTCATTGATAGTGAATTCCATTGATTCGGTTTTCTCTGTAACAACTTTCTCACTAGTTTTGCTTTCAGTACAACATGGTTAGGGCTTTCAGAGATACACAAAAAAACTGAAATATTGAAATTCACCCGTCAGGGCCAGTCGAGCTGAATTCTGGTAATTAGACAACACCTAAAGCTTATGATCTTTTAACATCTGTGCTATTTTTACCACAAGTGGAATTTTCCTACATTCATGCTATTTTCTTTAGGAGTGATGCTGAAAAAGTAGTCCACGCAGTTGTTACTTCAAGGCTGGACTATTGCAGTTTTATAGTATCAGGAAATTCTTAAAATGCAGTCAAAAGGCCTTCAGCTGATCCAAAATACTGCAGCCAAATTCTAATGAAAATTAATGACATAATATTTCTCCTCTTTTAGCTTTTCTTCATTGGATAAATGAAGAATATAATTAAAAATTATCATTATCAAATATAAAACTTAATAATCAAGCTCCATCGGAGATTTAATTACCCCGTATGTTCCTAACAGAGCACTTTGCTCTCAGACTGCAGGTCTGCTGGTGGTTCCTAGAGTCTCTAAAAGTAGAATGGGAGGCAGATCCTTTAGCTATCAGGCTCCTCTCCTGTGGAACCAACTCCCAGTTTTGGTCCGTGAGGCAGACACCCCGTCTACTTTTAAGACTAATCCTAAAACTTTCCTTTTTGACAAAGCTTATAGTTAGAGTGGCTCATGTTACCCTGAGTTATCTCTATAGTTATGCTGCTGTAGGGTTATAGAATGCTGGAGGACATGAAGATCTATTTCCCTAATTCTGCTACATTCTTTATAAACTATCTAATTTTGTATTATTTGCGGTTATTTCAACTTTTAATTTTATGCGTTTTTTTCTTTTCGTATTAGCTATATGAAACATAGCTGATCCCCCTCTGGAGGGGGGCGGTGGGGTTCATCACCTGAGGTGTTGCTGCCAAAAAGTTCATGTTTTCCTTCTATAGATGATGGCTTGGCCCGGTCTTTCAGCATTTAACCCTGTTTCTCTGTCTCAGACACACTGCAGCCATTGGCTGAGCTTTAACTGCAACTAACTCTGCGATATTTTTCATCCTATAGACTTGAAACTGGCTCAGATCTGTTTAGCTGTGTTTCTCTCCTAGAGGAAGCCACTAAATGAGCTAGTGCTGCCATTGACTTTTTACTTTTCTTTTTCTTTGGAAAGTACTCCTGATCAGTGCTTTTGTGTTGTTTTTGTGTCTGGGGGTTTGAGAAGACAAAGCAGAGTCAGTCGTGGCAGAAGACCGTTCACTGTTAAAAAGGGAGATTTCCTCTCCACTGTCACTACATGCATGCTCAGTATGAGGGATTGCTGTAAAGTCAATAACACAGTGCAAGCGATTGTCCACTGTTGCTACATGCTACATGCTCATTTAGGAGTAGCAAATGCTGCAAGACAATGACTCAATGCAATTTGCTTTAGATAAAAAAATCTTTGAATCAATCTGTCCGTATGATTCGAGTCAGAATTGACTTTTTAAATTGCTTTGAGATGATGTGTGATAATTGGCACTAAACTGAACAAAATCGAACTTTACTTGCTGACTTTTAGAATATGCAGTCAAGTCTGGCAGATTTAAAGATATTTCTAAGGCATCGATTAACCAAAAGCATCTGCCCTATCTCTGAGTAAAATCGATTCATTTTTTGTTGTTTTTTTTCTTACAGGCCCACTTTGGCAATGTTTGGACATAAAATCTGTTCAAACTCTTTTAGCACACAATGGTAAAACATTACTTTTAAGTTAACATTAAAACATTTATTTACATATGCTGTTCAAATGGCACCTAGCATTTATTTCTTATTGTAAGACATTAAATCAGACTTTACATTCCAGGTTTTTAGTAAGACTACCACATCTATTTTTCTATTTACTAAATAACAGAATAATGCAAGAGAGAATACTTGTATTACTTTCATTCACTTTGCAAACATATCCTTTTAATTTGACAGAATTTGCTTTTAAACCGAATTACTTCTTTCAAACGTACTCGGTATTCTACCACAAGCTCGGATCCCAGTCCAATTTTCTATAAGACAAAGTTCAGGACTTTGTTTTGACAAGTTGAAACATTAAGTCTGGAGTTCTTCAGTCACCTTGTATCTAATTTGGCAGTATGCTTAGCGTTATTTTCTATTTGGAAGCCCATTTGGGATCAAGCTTTAATTTCTGGCTGATATCTTGAGGTGCTGCTCTGTTGCCTTCACAAAATGTTCCTCCCCCATATCATCTTCTTAGAAACACACCAGTCCCTCTTGCATCAAAATAGCTTGAAAACATGTTGCTGCCACACCCATACTTCACACCTCAGCTGATGTTCTGAGGCTGGTACGCCTCAGAAAGTTTCCCCTTCTCCTTCAAATGTCATAATGGTTAAACACTTCAATTATAGTTTCAACAGACCTCGAGATGTGTCGGGATACGAAGGCTTTTGTGCATGACAGCATTTGCAAAATGCAATTTGTGTTTTTGTTTTTTTATGTTTCTTTGGAATTTATTACTTCTTCCGTGCTGAGTGACGTTTCAGTCAATGTCAGTACAGGACTGGTTTCACAGTGAATGGTGGTTTCTTTCCCTTTTTTCTGTGGTTGAGATGAACATTTCATACCAAAACACATTCATCTCCATGACCCAATATCCCTCTCCTTCCTGAACAGGATGATGGCTGGCCCTTTCTTTGGTGTTTATACTTATTAATATGATTGCTGGAAGATATTAACACAGCACCTTCAGCATCTGAAAATCGGGATATCTTGGCTGATTTATTTGAATTTTCCCAAGAAAAGCATGTGTTTGAGGTGTGAGTTAAAATACATCAACAGGTGTGCCTCAATTAACTCAGATCTTATAAGATAGCCTATCAGAAGCCTACAAAGCCATACTGTCACCATCGAAACTGCCTCTGATCTTTTGATCAGGTTGTTTAAAGCCATCTTAATTGTAGAGTGTAACTTCTGAATTTAAAGAAAGATAAAAACATTACCCAGAGAATCATCTCCCTAATTGTTTTGGCATTTTGCAAATATAAAATAATCATGGTTGTTCTAACCTAGTTGAAACAGGAAAAGTCTCGGTTTAATGTCGAACATTGAGAAATAACGTTATTTTTACTTATATACTGTGTATGTAAATATCAGGTTTAAACTGTAAACCGAGAGAGAAAGTTTTGGCCAGCTGCTTTTTTCCCAGAGCTCCTTAATTTCCTCCTGGTCTTAGTTTGTGCAACATGTTTCTTCTTCCCTCCCAAGGAGTGCTAACGCCGCAGGATGAATTTAAGATTTTCATCTAGGCCACACATAGACCCAGCTCTGCTCAAGCTCCCCCCACCTACCCCATATTTCTTCGCTCTTCTCCTCCCCTTGTCTCTCAGTCCCACATCACTGAGCTGTACACAGCCAATTAACGTTAGCACATGCATGGTTTAGCTTCTCCCCTCTCTCTGCGGCTTCAAGCAGACCATGTACATTCAGCTTCTCCACACGCTGATGACCCCCCCCTTTCCGCGTGCCGAGGTATCGACCGCTTCGATCCTGGTAGTAAATTAAGGTGCTGCTCAGGTCCAAGCCAGGCTAATCAGGAGGGTAGCCACTCTCTTTGTGTCTTTCCAGACTATAGGCTTCCACTCAAGCCGAAGGATTTCCTCTGAATTATTTAAAGCTTCTTCCCCCTAATTCATTTTTCAATGGCTCCAAAATCCCCACAGCCAGGAGAAGCTCCCTCCACCACCCCCCCCCCTCCTAATAAAATGTGCAGAGTTTTGAGAGTTCATTGAAAAGTTTTGGCTTCTTAGTCTTTTTTCTCTCCTCTGTAAAAGTTGTGGGTTGGTTCCTACATTAATCCTGTGATGGGTGGAAGTTTGAACATTTCAGCCTTTATTAAAAAATAATGTAAAGACAAGCTTCAGTGATCAACCTTAATTATATACTCTCCCCCATCTGAGCCTGAGCCCTCCGATTCGGCGCAAACAAGGACTTGACAAATTGTTGTTATCAAGCCAGCGCTGCAGAAGTGGCTGTGGTAAAAGTCTGCTTCATAACCACAACAGCAGGGAACAGCAGGAGCCCACAGCAGCAGGCGTGAAACATATCTAAAGCTTCTTGTGATTGTGTCCAAGAGAGAAACAGGAGAGACGATAACTCTAATAAAGCATAACAGATGCATGAAAGGCCTTGGATATGAAGGTGTGTACCTACATATACTTATTATTCATTACTCCCTGTGCCACATTATTACTTGGCAGAATCAATATTGGAGGAGAAGCAGAACACAGAAAACCGCATTAGGCATTCACCAAAGCTGGTTATGTAGTCGCAAACTGCTTTTAAGTGCAAAGGGATGTGTGTGTCTGCCGTTGCTCCCATCTAAAAAGCCGTCAGAAATTTGTACGTGGTTCCTGTGCTTCCCCAAGTCAAAATTCCTCGTTTTTATTCCAGACCAAATTTAGGGAGTTATCATTTCCCTGATAAAAGGGGAGTTGTGGTCTAGTGGTTGAGCAGTGCACTTGCATCCTGAAGGTTCTGGGTTCAACTCCCACAGATTGTCTCTCTGGGTCCCTGACCCTTAGCCCCACAATGCTCCCCAAGGGGATGGGTTAAATACAAAGAACTTTGGTGATTATTATTATTCTGTTCAAGTAGATTTTAACATATAAATGAAATAACTTGTTATGGATTCATTGTAGATATATCTAGAATACTCATGATTTAAAATAGGATGAAAAACACAGATTTGGATTGATGCATGGATGGATGGAACAGTTTTCTATTTAGAAAAGTTTCTAAATGTATAAACTTCTAAAACAAGAGAAATCCTTCCTTTTTTCATACTTATCCAAACCAAGGTAACATTTAAAATAACTGCCTCCCTACATATAAGCAAAAATGTTTAGGATGGGTAGTTAAAAAAGTGAATGGAGGCTTAGTATTTTGTATGGAGTGTTTGGGATTTTAACAAATGTTCAGAAGTAGGCCAAAGCTTTTACTTTTTGTTAGTATTGGATTTAAGTTATGTTTACAACTGGGTGCCTTAGTTTTGCACTTCTTCAACGGTATGCTGTTATTGTTTCCTGTCATAATCACAACAGAAATTCATTCTACCTGGCTGTTGTACAAAATAGTACACTCCTAAATAATTTTACTACAAAGTGTATCTTATTTTTTCTTTAGTGCTTGAAAAACATTATTTTTTATTGCTGTTACCATTTTATAGCCAGCGGCCTGGTAATGTGGAATGATGATGAAGTTCTAAAACGTCTAGTTTGTTTTATTGCTATTTTATTATAACCATTGAAGATAACAATATTAATCATATCTGCATAAATATATCACAGTTGATAGGTGTCTTGACTCACTTGTCCCATCACACAATGGTATAAAACGGTTATTGAATTTATATTGGATATTTGAACCTAGTAGTATTTAAAGTTCCAATAATAGCAAAGTCATCCAAATTCATTACTGTTTTTGATCACAAAAAGTAACTGAAAAGTTATTTTGCCTAGTAACTAGTTACTTTGATGAGTTAGTAACTCAGGTACTTTTTTTGGAGAAGTAACTATAATTATTATTTTAAGTGACAATTTTTTTAAGTAATCTATTTTTTTAAGTAAGTAACTTGCCAAGCAATGGTTGTCTTCTTGCAGGGGCCTATCGGCTTAGCTATTGCTTTCAATAACGTTGTGTTCTCTATAGATAGCAGCACAACAGTCAGGTTTGCTGAGTTTGTTGCAAGACCAAAGTGTAAGCAGGAGCTGGGAAGCTGCATGTTGTAATGTGAGTGATTTATTCAATAATGAGAACGAAAGCATACAAGCAGCAGGTGAAAACCAGAATGCAGGAAGACGACAGGAACAAGACCAGAACCGGGTTAGCATGGAGGAGGATCTAACAATGAGTGTGACTGAACAGGCAGACTACATAGGGGAGGAGGCAGAAGGAACGGCAATTAAGCTGAAGGGTAGAGAGGGCAATGCACTGGCAGGGGCATGAGGAGAAAAGAGTCTGACAGGGATACATGATGAATGCCCAGACATGAGAGGAAATTAAATGGTAAAAGGCTTATACTTCTATAGCGCTTTATCATGACTGACGACCCCAAAGCGATTTACACTACAGTCAGTCATTCACCCATTCACATACACACTCACACCCTGACGGTGGATAGCCTAACTAAGAAAAGGTAGGCAGACACCAGAAATAAAACAGAAACATGAATAAACTACTAACATCCTAAAGAACAGAAAGCTAACTAGTGATGGAAACAAGATAAACATTACTAAAAGGTGCAACACAAACAGACAGCAGGATCCCCAGGGAGCTACAAGAAGTAATCAAGTCCCTGGGGATCCTGACAACAAAGCAATTAACCACCCAGTGTAGCCACAGGTTTGCTCAGGAGGAGAGATTGCTGCAAAGTCAAGTGATGAAAAAATCAGCTCGCATCCTTACACAGAAAACTCTTTTCAACTGGTTTAGATAATATCAGTTTACTGTGATGTATTTGTATCATGATTAGTATCGAATTAGAATTAGATCACTCTATATGAATGCTCTTATCGTATATTTCTCTCTTTAACTAGATTTATGTGTCTTTTAAAGTGCTTTGAAATAAAATACATTATATTATATATATATATATATATATATATATATATATATATATATATATATATATATATATATATATATATATATATATATATATACTTATTCACAATTTTCTCCCAGACTGTGCAGAAACCCTGTTTGTTGCACAGGACTAAGAAAACGTATAAACATCTGCTAATTAGCTTTTTTTTATTATTATTGAAACGATTAACCAAATTCAGCCTGACCTATTTAGCCACCTCATACTGGTCTGAACATACTCACTTTCCCAGGATCATCTTTGGAGCGAGGCACTTTGAGAAAACACTTGTTCAATGACAAGTTGTGTCGGATAGAGTTCTGCAGGGAAAGAAGAGAAAAATTATGAAAAGGGTTGTTATACAGTACATAAACAGGTAATCTACCTCTTTAGTGCTGGTAACTTTGCACTTTTACAGTGTTGGTAGTTAAACATCTTAGTTTTTTCATGTACAAAATGTAAGTCCTCTGAAACAGGGTGTTTCCCACCATCAATGCGTCAATTCCTACCTACCTTGAAGTACATTTCACGGCCGCATTGACAACTTGTGATTTTAAATCTTTTTGTAAATCTATTCATAGTTTACTGTAACGAAATGTTGCTATGTGACTCCAATAAGAGTCCCATGGCAACATTAGAGTCCTACTCTGTGATTTTATATAAGAACAATCTTATTGCCCAATTAAATGAAGTTATACAGTATGTGAGAGTTTTAAGAAAGGTATAAAATACTGTGAGATTAAAATATGCTGGGAGTAAATGGCGATATGCATACACTACGTAGAGAAATGCACTATGGATAAAAAATTAGTGAAGGGGCAAAAAGACTCTGAAGTCCCTTCTTCCAGTGAGGAAGACAATATATGCAATGGACTTCTCTATTCTGTCCAGATTAACAGGAAAAAATCAAAGTAAGGCATTATTCTGCTAAAGTTGTTGATGACTCAACTGAAAGGTGATGTTCCTTCTCAAATTAGAGCCATCTAAAGTGTCTAAAATATCTAAAATGTCAAAGATGTTTACTTGAAGACGCTTGCTAGGTGTAAAATCCCGATCACAACATAATCTCTCATTAGTTTCCAACAGAAAAACATCTTGGCTCCTCTCAAAGTGGAGCAATATAGGCAGCAGCCATTATTCAATCAGGGAGTTATACTAACCCGATTTGAGTATTTTCATTACCAGATTTGATACCACAGAGTCCCATCAAATCTGTATTTGAAATAGTTTTGATTACTTTCAGCAAGTGATAAAAATAAGTAATAATAATAAAGACAAACAAATTTGCACCATTTTAATGTGTTTCTGCAGTCCGAATGAAAGCCATTTATTAGATTTTTATTCAGTTAAAAACTAAAATACAGCCTTTTTAACGCCTCCTCTTCCAGGCTCACTTAAATGTTTTCACCCTGGAATAAAGATAACATTTAAAGAAATCTAGCAAGATTGCAATAAAGGAAGCAACATTTTGGGACATTTAATTTTATTCAAAGTTGGTCAATTTAACACAAGACAACAACCCTGGGAGGTTGGCGTATTAGAACGCAATTCACTGTTGAATATTTAGACACTGTGAGGATTAAACATTTCTGATGGAACTGACTCAGACAGCACTCAAAGGTCAAAGGGGTGTTTTTTATGTTGCACATCTAGTTGCAATAAAAAAAATGCAAAGCTGATGATTATGCAATGTAATAGCAGGCCACTAAAACCACACCCACACGGCTAAAGCTCTTGACAAGATATGCAGCACTGAAAAAAAAAGGAATTAATCAGCTTATAAATAAAGCAGATGTCCTAATATTGAGAAACTACATATTCTAGGAGAGAGAGTTTTTCACTTTGTGCCGAATGACAAGTCACGCATAAATGAAATCCAAGCAGCTAGCTCTGCAAAGTGCAGACAGCTGTATTGATGAGAACTGATTTATATTTGTCTCTCGGACACATTTGAAACTTATGGTCGAAAGGGAAGCTGAATATACAAACCGCTACAGATAACTGACAAGCAAATACAATACCAGAGCCATGATTTGCAGTAATTGTGAGGAGGGACACTCATATGGTTCCCCAGTCTCGTGCGATCCTGAGTTTCAACACACACTCTTGGAATATGTGAGGAGCTGTGCTGAAAAAAAACCAAAAGCTTCCGATCTCGCTGGAATTACTGCAACTTCCGCTTATTAAAGTGTGGATGCATTGTTGCTGGCCGTAATGAGAGGAAGCTGATATTTCTGTCTGTAGGATCTCATGATGTGTGAATTGTTTTTGTGCGCGTTGCGTGCGTACGAGCGAGGAGCGATCGGAGAGGAGAAAGGCAGAAGACCAGAGAGGGGGCTAACAACAGTGTACGCTAACCTGACATGAACCTGTTCTCCCTTCAGGCTCCTGTTCTCCACTCATCTGCTGCTGCTAATTAATACCACTGGGGAGGAGGAGGGGAGAAGATAGACGGACGGGAGGAGGGTTCCCCCCCCCCTTCCTTCCTTCTCCCTTGATTTTAGCGCTCGACAAGAGTCGTTTCTCCTGCAAAAACCTTTTTTCTCTCTCGGTCCGCGGCATATTGTAGCAACCTTGCCCCCCTTTGCTTCGCCCCGTTCCTTCCCGAAGAAATGCTTCACCAGTTTCCGCTTTACTCGGCGGGTCGCCGGCTGTCCATCAAGGAGAGGCGTGGCGATCGGGTGATTGAAAAGGCAAACGGGAATGTCGCCGGCTCTTTCAAACTCTCGCTATCGAAAATATCTCACGGACGTTTGCCGCTTGATCGATCACAGCAAAAAAGGCCCTTCATTTCGCCAGCAAGCTTGACTTTGCTAACTTCAACCAACTTCTTTTTTTAAATTTATTTATTTACCGTTTTTTTTTTTGTTTTGTAACCCAAGCAGCTTTTGCACACCTGTGCACGTCTTGCAGCGTCTGCACAATCATGTGTATTTCAGACTTTGCACACTCTGGCATTTTCTGGCATGTGTGTCCTTGAGCTTCGGCGGTGCTTAAAAAAAAAAATCACCCAAGCCAACAACAAAAATCTCTTGGCGGCCTAAATTCAGTCCTTATAATGTTGCTAAGATTGGTGAAAATTATCCCCAGTGTGCGGAGTCCAAAGTGGGCCCCTAACGGTTCGACAGAGTTTAATGTGCTGTTTTTAGAGCAGTTTTCTGGGTTCAGCGGTGAGAGCGGGCCGTCTGCCAATCAGCAACCGGTTTACATGTGAAGGAGTCTCTGGGTAAAATACTCAGCTCCTTGTCCATTCATCGTTGTGTGGAACATAACGCAACCCAACATTACATATAGCAAAATCAGGTCATTAGGGGTTCCTCTGGATGGATTAAAGCGGTTAAACTATAATGAAAACAGCTTCTATTCAGCAGAGGAGGAAAAAGAAAAAAATACATATTTTACATTGTTTTCCGAATTTCTTTTCACTTAAATCTTTGCTTTTTAATCTTTAAATATGAAGCTCCTGTTTTTGTGTGGCTGGTTAATGAACTCACAGCAGTTGAAGGGATCCTTTCAATTATCTCAACTACGGTCTTAATTGATTAGGGGGACCTTTCAGACAACCTTATTGGTTCACTTAAACACCTATCAAAGCAAACAGAAGAAAAATGGATGACGTGTGGTGAATTGGCGCTATAGAAATAGAATTTTATTGAATTGAAAAAAGAAACTACCGAGCCCAAACAAAAATCCGAACAGCGAGTGAACACCTGGAAACAACGAGCTGGTACTGAGGACAGATATGGCACATTGATAATGTGACAGTGACTTTGTATGCATAAACATTTCTGATTTTTTTTTTTTTTTCTATCCTTGGAGGGTTACTAAGATTGACGTCTATATATTTTCACGAGAAAAGAAGTATGATTTTGCCACCGTTGGCTTTCCAAAAATGTTACAAATTTAATGGTTTTATTTATTTTCAGTAATAATTCGTGTTATTTTAATTGGGAACATGGCAAATGTACTTCCCTATAAACATTTCTCCTTCATGTATGCCCATAAAAGCTAATGTACCCGCTTCATTTGCTTTTAACTGCAAGGAACAAAACCATACCTTATCACAGACAGTTGCAAGGACATGAGGTGCTGTGCGTGTGTGTGTGTGTGTGTGTGTGTGTGTGTGTGTGTGTGTGTGTGTGTGTGTGTGTGTGTGTGTGTGTGTCTGTCTGTCTGTCTAATTATAAAAACATACATAAGAAGATTGTCCTTCTACCTGGAAAACATCAACCTGAGCCAGCTTGCTCGCACAGATTGTGCACGTAAAGTACGTCTATCTAGATATATACCAGATGAGTGAATGCCTTTTTTTTCCTTCATATTACAGAAACCATAATCTTTCAGCGAATGGGGATAGTCACCATCAATAAATGTACTGATTAGCAGTGCTGTGAAGTAAGATAATGAAATCTACCGCTGCATCCTCCTTCCACCCTCTCCTCACTCGGCTTGATTAATGAGCTCTCTGGGCCTCGCTAGGGCAACGCCATCGCTGCCCAGGAGCTGACGGACCACACATGCGTTGGCATTGTGTGTGAACATGTCTCAAGCGTCTTTATAAAACACTGGAAAAGATAATGTTTAAGATCACTTGGAGAGTCCTTCCACTCTACCATGAGCTAAACCACGTAAAGGCTTTCTCTCTGATGTTTCCACAACAGGAAGCTCCACCATAGACACATATTTGTTGGACTATTGCCTGCAGGTATAGAAAATTAAAGGTAAAAACAACTTTACCTTTAAGTGCTTGAAATTATTAATTCTCATCTAAAAAAAATGATAATGGGTTCGCTGAACAATAAAATTAAATTAACAATTACATGTAATAGCAATAGACACATATAACTTCTTGGTGTTTATGTCTTCCCCACAGAAATAATCATTGGTTGAAAATATTTAGTATATACTCCTTAAAATATAGTAAAAGGACAAATCCTGTATGTTACAACAACAAACCTCTGTGAAACCTACAGGGATTTTAATATATATTAAACAGCCTTGGCAGCAAATACAGCTCCCGGTACTTTGGAGTGTGTCCCCAATAGCTTCACACTGATAGAAGCAGAGATTTTTTACCCATTCTTATACGGGAAGCAGCTCAAGCACAGTGAGATTGGATGGAGAGCATCCGTAAACACTCATTTTCAATCCTTGGCACAAACTGCTAGATTCATGCAGGGACTTTGACCAAGCTCTGTTAACACATTGACATTCTTCGGGTTTAAACCACTTTAGGCCAGAACTGGCATGCTTGACTTAAAGTCATCCCCTTAAAACACAAAACACGCTCCCTCCTGACCTCTGTGTCTCCTTCAGAGTTATCATGGAGTTCTTCGTAGCTTCTCAGATTAATGCTCTCCTGTACAACGTGTTGGTTTAGGTGGGCAGTCACGTCTTTAAAAGGTGCTGTACTTTTACATTTTCACATGAACAGTCCTCAGTTAGATGTTCAAAGCTTTGGACAGTGTTTTATAAACTAACTAACCCCGCTTTAAATGTCCCCACAACATTGTCCCTGGACTCTATTTACTAATGACTTCTGAAGGCATTTGGAGCTAATAAATTTAATTTGGTGGTGTCCGAGTAAATGGGGGGGGTGAATATACGTTTCAGAATTTCCTTTCTAAAAACTTGCAAAGCAATCATCATTTTCCTTCTGCATCACTTCTATGTGCTAGTTATTGCTGACATCACATAAAATCTCAACAAATTAAAGTTAGCGGTTGTAACGTGAAAAAAACATAACAAAAAGTTGAAGGGGTTTGAATACTCCAGGCACTGCAGAACATCAAACTAATTTAACTTATAATTCTAAAACCTGAGGTTAAAAGAGTGAACCAGGATTAAGCACACACTGAAAACTTCCAGTTGGCTCCTTCCTACAGGAAATATCCACTAAATGTTTGGTCCTTAAGCACTGGTGTGCACATTGTGTTGTTAAATAATGAGTTTCGTGGGACTAAAATCCTGTAGACGCAGACAAAAAAAAATAAAAAAAATGCACCTGCATGTGTTCATTTTCTAATCTCCTGCTTTCATCTGCTGTTTTAGAAGTGGAAGATTTAGAGTTCTGTTGCAGGAAAATAAGGTCAAACTTCCATTTTTAAACATTTATTGCTTATGCCAGGCTCTGTGAGTGTATGTATAATTTGCACATTTATTATGCTTCTGCTTAATATGGACTACAACATCTTGAACTTGAAGAGGTTGGTTACATAAAGTGGGCTTGATAAGCATGAATGACTTCTTGACAAAATGCAATGTGATATGATGTGATGTGTGACGGTAAATAAGTTGGGGTTTATAAACACGCTTTTGGGTGGTGAAAGGAAAAAAAAAACGGACAGGGGATACAAGTGCAAGACTCGGTGTGCGTGTTCGACTGAGCCAGAGAAAGTGATAACTGATGAGGCTGATGGGAATGGATGAAAACATTAAGTGCACGTGTGTTAGCAGATATGTCACAGTGAAGGTCAAATCGGAGAATAGATTTCCCCTCTGAAGGCATATGAGAGAAGATGTGCGTGCTGTGGGTGACGGCACATCAAGGAAACCGGCTACAAGGAGAAGACTGACGTTACATAAGTTTTGGTGATTTGGGTCATCGTGTCTCAGTTAAACGCAAACCAGCAACATGAGAGAACATTTCCTCCAAAGTCAGTTCAACAAGGATGACATTAATGAATCGCAAACTACAAATGAAACTTGTAATAATAGGAAAAGAATATATATTTTCACATATCTAAATTGGCTGGCCATCACTAATTGGTAGAGTTTCCTTCCTGGTGTCACAGACCTTTACAATCTGAGGTGATTCGATCTCACCTGAATGCAAATAAGGTCTTCCTCATAACATTTGGGGGCTGTCAGGTAATTTAAAACAACCCAGCAGCTATTTTAGGTAATAATCCAAAGATGAAAGATTTTTGAGAAAAAAGTTTGAATAAAATCCCTGGTAGAATCCTCGTAAGAGAAAAATGTTTGTTGTTTCACTCAGTTGTGGAACAAAATATTCCTGATAGACATTATTAGTGGTGTATTGAATGTTCACTCCCTTTTATTAATGCAGTATGCGCTAGAAAAATGAGTGGAGCAGCTAATGACAAGCCATTGTGTACTGATGTTAATGGGTTAAAATCTTTAGTGTCGTTGCGCTGACACCAAGTCTTGTAAAGTCCCCCAAATTATTTATTCCCCTTCTCCCACCTCTTAAGATCACAGGGCACCTTATTAGATAGTTGAATTAACTAATTTTAACTGCACAACAGCACATCCCAGGTGAACCCCAACCACGTTAAAGCTTTAATTAAAGGTTCAGCTGACTGAATGTATTTTGAGCACAGAACAATATCAGTAAACCCTACTGATAACGGTGTTTACTGCACAGGGTCATGACTATGCATTCATTTGTGTGTAGCGCAATTACTCAGATCTGTTCAATGACGGTCGGTTTTAATTTCAGCCTGAATGGTTGTACTTGAGGCCTTCAAACTTGCACCCAAGTCACCCAGGAGACATGTTAAAACGCGGCCTGAACGCAGTTTTAACATGAACGCAGGTTTCACTCATGAAAATGAGTGAAACCTGTAGCAATTTACAGATGGGGGATGGGACAAAAATCTGGTTTGGTTGCAAAAAAAATGGTAAATGGCTTGTACTTGTATAGCGCTTTATCAAGTCTGACGACCCCAAAACGCTTCACGCTACAGACAGTCAGTCACGCACACATTCACACCCTGACGGTGGTGAGCTATGTTAGTAGCCACAGCTGCCCTGGGGCAGACTGACAGAAGCGAGGCTACCATACATCAGCACCAACGACCCTCTGACCACCGGCAGCAGGCAATGTGGGTAAAATGTATTGCTCAAGGGCACAACGACTAAGACAGTCGGAGCAGGTGATTGAACCGGCAACCCATCAGTTACAGATAGAGCTCCCAAACTCTTGCACCACCCTCCCCCCAAAGACATGAAGTATTAGAAAGTAAAGGTGGTGAAACATCAAGACCTGTCACGCCTTTGAAGCGTGTGCATCCTTTATGAGACCTGGCAACCTGCTACTCTTTTATTCAGCTTTACCCACTTGGTCTCTTCGGTATTTAGTTCTGGGGACTGACCTGCACATGGAAAATGTAGATCTTGTGTCTGGTGAACCATGGTTTTGATCCCTTATCCTTTTGAATAGCACGGTATGGACCCATTTTCAGTGTACTGGCAGAGTCTATAAAATCTCTTGGCATGTGATGCCAAGCACTCTCTGATTCCTTGGACCTTATCGAGAGACAATAGGCCCACAGTACCATTGATCATCCACTATACTAAATATTTGACATGAAAGGGCCTTGTTACTGGTTACCACGCTAGTTTCATGCCAAAGCCATCTGAACAGCTGCAGAAAAGCATAAGCATTGTCTCACTGACAGAAGGTTTTGGTAACAGATCCTGTAGAGTTTAGCGAGCTGTTTGTGTTAGGGCGATGTTAGGGCAGCAAAGGCTTTTTCTGGCTTCACATCATACAAAAACATTTTTTGCCATGTCACATTTAATGATTGGTTTGGAGAGATGGTGACTGAGATGCAACCCTTTGCTGAAGCTCTTAAGGTGAGTTTTGTAGGTTTTTTTCCCCCATTTTGCTGCCTGTGCTTATGTTACTGAAATAAAAAATTATATAAATGTACTTTAAGGCATTTTAATCATCTTTACCAGAGCTGATATGATAGATGTCTGTGTCTTTAATTTGATTTTAATGCTCTCACCACAAAAAAAAGAAAACAAAACAAAAAAATCCAATTACGAGAACATTTGCAGGTAAACTTTTTAACTGCTTGACAGCCAACATAGATTATTTTACAGAAAAATAAAATGTTCACGTTGTTGTTGTTTTTCCCCCCCACCATCTTGCAGATCTGTGACATTTACATTCTTCTAATCTCCAGTCCCAAGATGGACATTGATCTTTAGGTTGAATCATCTATCATCAGATTTGGTGTTTAGGGAAGGGATGTCTTCTCCCGTATAAGGAGGAAGAAAGATTAAAGCGACCACAACTTTACAAGATGACATTTAAAGGATGCGTGGGATCAAACATGTGGGTCCACTGTGGCGTTTTGAGATGGACTGTGAGATTTGGAGGCCGGGAAAAGCATAAACAGTTTCAGTGTGCCTTGGCAAGCTATAATAAAACAACCAGAGAGCTTTTTTTTTAACAAGGTAAGAAATGAGTCTTTTGTGCCTGTGTGCATTGCGTTGAACCCCCAGAAACATCTGCTGATGTGTGCGTTTGCAGGGAGACTGGAGTCAGAGGTGCAAAAGGTTTGCTGGCCTGGGTATTAACCTATGACCACAGGCACACACATCCAGCATTTTTCAGGAGGGTTCAGTGTCCTTCAGGCATTTGTTGTGGTATTAGGAAGGGAGCTCGTGTGCCTCCACACAAAAAAAAACCATGTAGAAAGGAAGAAGTGGCAGGAGGGGTTTCATAGAGGGAAGAGAAAGAAGACTTTATTACCTTTAAGCTGAGCCATGCAGTGCAAAGAAGAAGAGTAAGATGTGGTACGGTTTCAAGGCAGAGCAAAGGAAGCTGGGGAAAGGGAGTGCGCACTAAAAAGAAGGCTGGAGGAAGGGAGTTCAGGGTGTATGCACACACGGACAGGTGTCTTAGATGTGGGAACCTCCGGAGTTCAGAGCATCATTGAGATGCCGCCTTATTATATCCTGATGCTGACAGAGTGACAGACGCTCCACGAGCTTGCAGGGCTGAATACAAGGCAGTATTTTAAACCCCATCTTATACATATTCATTTCATTTGATAGACCCTTCCCCCATCACCTACTCTGCCTCATACACATTGTCTATGAGATACGTGTTTCCTAACAGTGTGTGGGTGCCCGAAAATGTGTATTTGTAGACTGAATTTCTGCGTTTTTGTTTGTATGCCTGTGCATGTTAGCTGGCACAATGTTGGTCAGAAGTTTAGATCTGTCATGCATTGCATCATGACCATTTAATGATGCATTTTAACCATTCCTTTTCTTCTGGGTAAACTCACAATGCGGCATACAGTACAGTTTTGTGTATATTTAGGCCCGAGCAGCAAAGCGCTGCGAAGGCCTATTGTTTCTGTAATGTTAATTATTATTTATTATATCTTTTATCTTTTATTTATTATATCTTTTATCAACGCTGAAGATGTGACTAAATGCAATGTAGAGTAACCAGTGCACAACTTGTATGAAAGTGTAAATTTGCTGTCCACTCAAATAATACTGTCTACTCAAAATAAAACAGAGCCTTTAATGTCTAAACCAAAGTGACACAATGACAACGCTGACAACTGTCAAGCAAGGTGGTGGTACCATTATGCTTGGGGTCTTTTTGTTTCCAATGTTAACCATCTTACTATCCAAACATTTTCTTACTTCTTTTCAAATTAAAAACAATCCTGTTGAAAATGGTACAAAACAGGATGTTTCAGGATGACAATGGTTCTAAAATCCATCACAACTGGCTCTGGAATTAAGAAATCCAACTAATGTTAGGCTTAATTGGCCTTGAGCTTAGTGCTGCAGAAAACAGTGAGATATTAATGGTACCAGAGAACCAAAACCAAAATAAAAGCCATTAATTCTGATAAGAATAGCGATCAAATATTGAGCCAAAGTTAATCCAGAACCCTGTTCATAGTTACAAAAGGTGTGCAGTTTATCTGCTGCTTGCAAAATGTCATTAATGCAAACAATTTTCAGCATATCTCCCCTGTTTGTTTGTCTTTTTTGGACAATTCATCCACTACAATGAGTTTATATGAGGTTGGAAGGCCTCCTAGCCGTCACTCTAATATTGAAACTATAATAATTATAATAAATTATCATCATCATCATCACACATTCTATTCACAGGCACATTTTTATAACAGTCAAGATCACTGCACAAAAATAAAAAAAGTAAAACCAGATAAAAAACATAAAATAAGGTATATGGAGCAACGCAATCTTGAACAGGTGGGTTTTGAGCCCAGATTTGAACAGGTGACGAGTGTAAATGTTACGGATGTCTGTTGGGAGAGAGTTCCAGAGTTTGAGCACAGAGCGGGAGAAAGCTCTGCTCCCCACGGTGCTGAGGCAACAAAGAGAACAGTGAGAGGGAGAGAGGAGGGGGACATGAGGAGGCAGGAGGAGGTGGTGACATGAAGACATATCAGATAGGTAAGTGGGGGCGAGGTTGTGGAAGACTTTGACAGGTCCATACTAACAAATGAATATGCTTTGGTGTAAATCGCTCCAGTGGAGCTCTGGCTGTGTGTCTAGAGTTATTGACCTGCTGAAAGGCAAACCTCTGCCCCAGCCTAAAGTGTTTTAGACTCCAACAGGCTTTCTTCCAGGATTGCTTTGTATTTAGCTGCATTCAAATTCCTACAAACTCCGACAAAGCTCCATAGCAAGATACATCCACCAATAGGCAGATGAAGTTTTTTGGTGTGTTCTGCAGTGTTAGTTTTTCTTCTACTAATTGCACGCAGGCCCAAAAGTTACATTTGACCATAGCACCTTCTTTGACACCTCCTATGGTTCTTCTGCACTCATCCATAAAAACGTCAGCTATGTCTCCACCTAAACAATGGTTGTGTCGTCATTCAACAAGTGGTCCTACCTGAGCTGTCGATCTTTCAAGCTTCTCCACAGTTAGCACAAGCCTCTTAGCTGTTTCTCTGTTTCAAGTTCTTCCTTGCATGGCCCTTTAGCTTCAGACATGTCTTTGTAGATTTAGATTTTTGAATGCTGTGTTGAACAGCATTCCTTAAGAAGTTAAAAACATGTTTTACAACCAAACTGTGATTTAAAATTCTCTTATGGCTGAGCAATTATTCCCATTTGATACAGAATTTGCCTTTGTTTTACGTTTTCTTGACATATTATGCTGCTATTTTGGATAGTCTTCTGACTGATGCTTATGGCCCTTTCACAGGACAAATCCAGTGTCAAATCTTGTCTTGTAAAAGACAGCAAAAGTGTAGATGGCCAAAAGAGGACAAGAGGCACTGAGGCATTGTCCCCCTGGTGTGGGCTATGGATTATTGCTCGGTCAGTACCTAACATCTCGTACAAGACCATGTGGTTTCTGTCACGCCTGAGCTCCAGAAATTCTAAAACGCAGACATTGTTTTCAAAACACATGGTCTGTAAGATTTGCAACTTGGTGGGTCATGTCAAATTTAAACCAAATTTAAACTTGTTTTTGTCATCAAGAGACTGGGCTTTACTGAATATTCTTTTTGACAATGTCCAAATGAATGTGCCGTATAGGATTTCTTAGTAGTGTTTGGTCAAAATAACTGTCTTGTTTATTTATTGTTATTCTTTTTCTTATCATCATGTATTAGTTCTAATTAATTAATCTCTTCTTTTGCTTTTTTATATATTTATCATTTTCAAAATTCTGTAGTTATTTAAAAATATTCTTAATATCAAAATTGACCAGAACAGTTTTGTAATTGTTTTCATAGTCAGGTGGAAATTTGTTCCTGACTATGTCTGCTGTGTTTCTTGGTCTTCACAATGCTTTTTGCTTTTTTCCTCAGAGGCATTCACCAAATAGCTAAATGTATATTTATATATAGATTAAATTACACACAGGGGCTTCTTTTGCCTAATTCTGCAGCTTGTGAAGGTAATCGAGTGTACTGGATTCTATTTAGGGGTATCAGACTAATAGACTCGACACACGGGGAGCGACAAACGAAAGCGACTAATGGCTTTCATCGCCAACGCAGTGAAGACCCAACACACGGGACGCGACAGCAACGTCAGTGTTTCAGATCACACTGTTGGATCGCTTCTTTCCCAGAAATGTGATTGGTTATGAAATCGGAGGGCTTTTAATATTTTCAAAGCAGTCCATGACCAACAAGGATGAAGAGTCAGTAGATTTTGCTGGAATTTACTGAAATCTTGAATTAACTGGGTTCATGTTATATTACGGACAAGAGAAAAGAATAATTTTAAAGTCTGATCCAGATAAATGGCTGTAGTGCCAAGTGACAGCGACACTACCTGCGTGTGCAGGTCTACGTGTACAACCATAAAATTTCACACGCAGGAATTTCGCCGGTCGCTGTGCTGAAGGAGGGCAAACGACTGTCGTCTCATTGTACAAGTACCATAGGAAATTAATGGAGAGGGAGCTACGCCGCTTCCCGTGTGTCGAGCCCATAAAGGGGGTTGCATACAATCATACTGCACACTTTTGAGATCTTTACTTGTAAAAACTTTAGAAAGTCAAAAATCATTTTTGACAATTACTAGCTAGGCAAAGACAAGGCAAGGCAAATTTATTTATATAGCACAATTCAGTACAAAGACAATGCAAAGTGCTTTACATGATTAAAATATAGCAAAATTAAAGCAAGTAGGAATAAAATGTAGGAACAAAGAAGAACATTAAAAACAGTAAAACAGTTTAACTAGAAAAGGCAATTTTAAACAGATGTGTTTTTAATCTCGATTTAAAGGAACTCAGGCTTTCAGCACTTTTACAGTTTTCTGGAAGTTTGTTCCAGATAAGTGGAGCATAGGAACTAAATGCTGCTTCTCCTTGTTTAGTTTTGGTTCTGGGTATGCAGAGAAGGCTGGAGCCAGAAGACCTTAGTGGTCTGGATGGTTGATACACTGATAACAAGTCTGTGATGTATTTAGGTGCTAAGCCATTCAGGGATTTATAGACTAACAGAAGGATTTTAAAGTCTATTCTCTGAGATACAGGGAGCCAGTGTAAGGACTTTAGAACTGGTGTGATGTGCTCTACTTTCTTAGTCTTAGTGAGGATGTGCACTGAAGCATTCTGGATCAGCTGCAGCTGTCTGATCCACTTTTTAGGCAGACCTGTGAAAACACCGTTGCAGTAATCAATTCTACTAAATATAAACGCATGGATTAGTTTTTCCAGATCCTTCTGAGACATTAGTCCTTTAATCCTAGCTAAATTGTTCTTGAGTAATACATAAAATCCCTGAAAGAAAACACAACGGAGTTCATGTTGTGTAAAACTCTGAAGAGCTATGAATACCTTTGCGAGACACTGAATTATCTGCATCAACATTAAGCAGACTGGGGCTGAGGGAGCGAACATGCATGTCTTTCATTTCAACCTTTTTAACGCAGTGATGAGGCCACACAGCACTGTTGTATCAGAGATCGCTCCCAACAAGCAAATCAACATGAAAAAAAAAATCGTCTGAAGGACAAAACTGTGGTAGAGGGATCTTAGAGGAGTGTAATAGACCGTAGTTCTATCCCACCTTAGCCCGAAAGAAAACTGAATCCAGAACCCTTAAGGAATGCCGCTATGTTTGTTAACAGAAGCTTTTACTTTATGAGTCAATTGTATGTTTTTTTTTCTCTTCTTATGATGCATGTAGAGTGAAAGATGGAGGTAAAAGAGACTTACTAAATAGAAAACATGAATAATAGATCCAATATGGGATTCACTGGGAGCAGCACTTATGAATAAAGGTATTTTTGCCAATTTGGGACTGGTCCCAGAAGGAAATTGGCTTTCACATCACATTCCTTCAAGCCACAAACCTTTATTGTGGAGTAAACACGATGACTAAATCGACAAATAAAGACCAGCTCCCCCAAAAGCATAAAAACACGACTTTGATGCTTGTGACCATGTGGAAGAGCTCTTGGCTGACATTCACAAGCAGAATAATGCAATTCATGCAATGAGATGCTTTAGTTGTACAGCATGCGTACCGTTTACAGCGGTTATACAATGAATCTAGGTCTTGGGAGAAGACAGTAAAACCGTCACAGGCTGTATTGTGTGTGACAACAAAATGCAGAATCAGATAAACCTGGTAAACTTATCCTGAACATCCTTCCTGTGTCATATTAGCAGGATTTCTAATTTTACAACTAATGTAGAAAGACAAATGCTCTCCGCGTTAATTCTGCCGAAGTGCTTCAGAAATAACGCAGATCAAACAAGGTCACGGTGGCACACTTCCTGTTGCTGTGTTGCCGTTGTGTCAGCCGTCGGACTGCAGCGAAGTGACAGCCTCTGTCAGCGGCTTTCCGGGAGGGAAGGTGTGTGAGCTGGGGGTGGGGGGGGAATAGGGTGGGAGAAACAGGACGCGCAGGAAGGAACGCTCAGGCTGCACTTTGTGTGCATCCAAAAAATAACATCCAGCGACAGTTTATTCCAGGTCTGATAGAATGGGTTGCAGTTTAAAGTAGACTGTTTTTAACTATGCAAGCTGGCACCGAATGCATTTCTTTACTATTTTCATTGAAATCTACAGCAATGCACAAAGTTTAAAACCAAAGGTTTCTTCTTACCACTTTGCTTTCAAGGAAGCAGACTTTTCTAGTCATCTCTGAAAAACTCAGACGTCATTGTGAACATTTTTGTGACTCGAGGGGGCTGTGAATTTTAAATCTGAAACCCCACAAAAACTGATCATGCATAAAAGTCAATAATTTTGGCTGATCTTTCACACGTCTTTGGCTACGTCCACACTGCAGTCTCAAGTGACCAAATTCCGATTTTTTTGCCCATATGCGACCTGTATCTGATCTTTTTATGACAGTCTGAACAACACAGATCTGATTTTTTCAAATGCGACCCAGGCCACTTGGATATGTGGTCCTGAATCCGATACGTATCTGATCTTTTCAAATGCGACCTGTTTCTGTACGGCCGGGTCGCATTAATCCGACCTGTACGTCACTGATACTCGACAAACGTCACTATTCTGCGTCCTGCTATGCAGAAGCGGGAAGAAAGACGACACCCATAGAGGACTACAAAGAGGAGAGCAGTCAACTGAGGGAAAGCTCCGGTTAGAAAATAAATTAATGACCGCAAAATGCGCGCCAGCATTATAATCCATGTTTACTTCCGCAAACACTGAGGACGCTTGTTACGTGTGACGTCATCGCGTTCTCCAGTGCGCATGCGGGACACTTAGGTTGAGCGCTTTCAGTTCACACAGGAGATCACATACAAGTCGCATATATTTGGAAATGTGAACGACACGCGAAAAAATCCGATTTCACAAAAAAATCGGAATTGAGCATTAAGACCTGCAGTGTGAACGTAGCCTAAGACACACAATTTTTATGTCAAAATTAACAAAGTTTTTTTTTTAGAAATATTTGATAAGTAACTGCAGAAGCAAGATTTCTATATTTCTGGTTAGTTTTCAGAAGAACAGATGTCCTTTATGCAAAAGAAAAAGCAAAATGAAAATAATCTGTGAGGTATTTAGAGCATCTTTGGAGAACAACATTAGGATCTATCTAAAGTATTAAAAAGAGCCGTCTTTCAGACCTGACACGAAATTATCAAAAGGCTGTTTAGAAGCGCTATATGCCTGAATGAATAGCATGCATAACAATAAGTCAAAGCCTCATAAACAAAAAGACCTTCCTCTAACAATGGCCATGTATGGGACTAAAAATGAGGGTCACCCCAAGATGTGGCCAGGTGACTGGATATCTCTGACCTGTGACTGGAAAATTAGAAATCAAACATCGAAATTTTTTATGGTGTGTGACTGCTCAAAACCCAGGTGGCACCAGGTAGCACCAGCTACAACAATCTTTAATGCGGAAGCTGTTACTGTGGGAAGAAGACTCATTGTTTACTGTTTTTAGCATCAGGGAGGAGGTTGTAAGAAGCTATTGAAAAGGAAACTACATTTTCTACTAAAGCTGCACAATGCATCACATTCACTGAGCTATATTATACACTGGAGTGCTAATCGCCCACTGTTTGAACGAGTCGCTTTGAAGTCACCAGCCGCCATATTGGTACTCCCTATTTTCACACAGTAACTAGGGAATATGTGCGCTACAGCATCGAATAACGAGGATTAAAACTTTTAAAATGTCAAATGCCATATACTTTTATTTTATGTTCTAAAACTATCAAGTATTGAGAAAGTCATGTGCTGAAATATTTTGCATTTATTTATTTATATATATATATATATATATATATATATATAACATTTATAAATATAAAAATAAAACATATATTTACATATATGTATACATATATATACATATACACATACTTATATATACATATATATATATTTAATATGAATAACATGTAAAATATTTCAGCACCTAATTTCCTAGTAGTTGATAGTGTCCACTGACTGTAGAATTACCTATGAAACGTTTTCACACAGCCAGAAAACTGCTTGTTGTTGCAACCAACAACCACCATTCTGTGAGAGTAGGGAGTAGCAAGATGGCGGCCAGTGACTTCAGTTGTTCAGCAAAATCAGCACTCCAGTGTATTATATAGCTCAGTGATCACATTGCAGTCAATGCCGAAATTTCAGTCTGTGTAATAGCGAAAAGATCGCTGGGATGCAGTGTTTGGAAGTGTACTATATTTCTAGTGTAAAGCTGTCACACTGCATATTTTTTGTCACATATATTTATTACAGTTTTGTTGTTTTATACTCAAAGTCAAATGGAAACACAACCAAAAAGAAGGGGGAAAAAAAGGACCATCTAATGATACTGCGGTCCGTGTTATTTCCTCAGACAACGGGGAAAGAAAAACGAGGTGGCATCTCGAATAGCAGCTATGGAGCAGCTCTGTATAATAGTCTGTATAATAGGACTAAATAGTCCACAAAAAGTTGCCAGATCTCGGTGAATTTATCAACCTTATCCTGAAGAGGATAACGAATCTTCTCCATATGCAAACATTTTTGGAATTTCAGTCAACCACATTTTGAACTGAGGAATTGTATCAGTTTGCCATAATGTCAAAAAATCTTTTTTATTATAATCACACATTAAACAGTTGTGTCGCTTAGAGGAGCTGAGGTGCAGGAGAGAGGCAGATATCCCCAGTGAAGCAACTTTGTGGCCTGGGATTAAACGGCACTTATACAAGCTTTCAAACCAATGAAAAATTTCCAACCAAAAATGATGCAACTTTGTGCGGGACCAAAATAAATGGGTTAGAGAGCCCTCTGCATATTTAAAACCTGGTGGAAGGAAAAATTTTTGGCAATTTAGTCTTGGAATAATATAATCTATGCAAGATTTTAAATTTAATTAATTGGTGCCTAGAATTTATAGAGCAGGACTGAATCTTACATAGGCTCTCTTCCCAGTCGTCAAGCCCAGCTCCTCCCCCTATGCCCTATTCAAAAATAAAGAATTACATACAACTGAAAAGAGCTTAGCAAACCCAGCAGCCATCCTTTTTTGATTAAGTAGAGCTCAAGAGAAGCTTGAAAAATGGCACATCGTCAGACATGGACTCAATTACAGGAGTTCCTGATCTATAGATATTGAAAAAGGTGTGTTGCATGTAGGGAGAACTTATTTTGTAATTGAGCGAAGGAGGCAAACTGTATGCAGATACACAAATCTATAAGAAAAACAATTCCTTTATGCTTGTGTCTAACAAATAGATGGGCAGAAAGCATGATGCCGAAATACCGGTGTGTGAATGTTACTATTTTATACCTTATTTTTCCTTATTAAATTTAATACCTTTATACAATTTGAAACAATAAGATTGTGCACCTTCACATTTGGGCGAGGCAGCGAAAAAAGAAGGGCAGGGGAAGAGCTGCTCTCTACCTCATCATTTTCAATGGCTACCAATGGAGGGAAATCGTACATCGAATCTGCTTTTAATACCGTCTGCCAATAAACTAACACTCTGCCGTTAGCTGCCCAATAAGACTGTTGAAAATTGGGCAAGTCCAACCCACCCGTCGATTTGGGCTTGCATAAATCAACTTTAGTTATTCTATGAGCGTTATAACCCCCGATAAAAGGGAGAATGAATTAATCTATTAATTAAAAACAAATTGCTTGGTCAGAAAAAAGGTACAAAAATTATGGAAGTGAGACCATTTTTGTATCAGTCATACAACGTCCTCATCCAACCACTCCCGGCCAGAACGTACTGCAATGGATGGTGCTCTGGGAACCCGATATTTTAGCCGCACATGGAGTTTGCTTTTAAAAAGTTTACTTTTTAAAAGAGAGAAGGTGACGAGGTAGGAGAACGGATGCAGGTGGGGGTTGCCGACAGAATCAGAACCGACCAGGAAAAGCAGGCAGGGGTAGACTGGTGTCTGTGATGCAGGATCCGCAGATCTGTTTCCAGTGAGAACACAAAGAATCCAGGAGATTCTTCATGTTTTCACCTTTGACAGGCGGTGCACACTAGCACTAGTTTAATCAGCTTGAGAGGACAGGGCATGAGGGGGCCAAGGGAATAAACAGACAAGACGATACAGAGGAACCATGCGTGCAGGCAGCGGGACAAGACGAGACGTTCTGGCCGGGAGCGGTTGGATGAGGCGGGTACATGCAGGCAGTCAGACAGGTGAGTCTGATTAGTGGTGGCAGCAGGTGGAAGCAGTAAAGGTGACTGGCTGGTAGGAGAGGAGCATGGTAGCTGGTCAGCGCGTTCTGATCGGGAGGCTGCTTCGAATCTCGACCACCGCCCAGTTGTCCTCTGGAGTCGGATCATCTGACTCAGCTTCAGAGTGTGGAACGTGCTTCGGAGGGTACATCTTACGTCATCACGTCATGTCGCTGTGCTGACAGAATCTGACGTTATATCCATCTCGATCGCTAAATGCTGTGATGAGCGACACTTCTGCCTGATGATTCAATGTGATTAAGTTTTGCTTCTCGCTGCAGCAGAAAGGGAAACTCATCTGTGACCTGCTTGTGTGTAAATTACTCCACGTACTTCAGCAATCTAAGTATTATCAAATTAACCACAATACATTTTCAAATTCTACTTTGTTCACATTTAAATTGGAAAGACGCGCTGCCGCTGGAAAAGAGGGGGGCGGCTCCTGCGATGATTTATTCTTATTTAATTTTTTCTCAATGCATTCTGGGCATTTTACACCCGGCCTAGACCGAGGAGGACCCCCAGGTGGATCCTTCATGAATTAGCCAATCGGAGGACTTCAGCCCCGGAGGGTGTGGGGATTTAAATCGATTCGAACACCACTTGGCGCGGCTTTGATGACGCGGACCAGTCCGCAGTGGTCGAGATTCGAAGCAGCCGCCCGATCAGAATGCACCGAGCGACTGAGCAGAGTGGAATGACTCGAGGGAAATGAGTCGAGAAAGTCCAAAAACAGAAAAGAAAAACCCAAAATCATGACAACTTTAGAAAAGCTTTCAGAAGCCAACAAGGATAAAAACGACTTTTTTAATCTGCCATTAGATAAGGACAGAAACCCTGACCTGTCTGAATTAGAACAGCTACGTGTAACAATAGCAGCTCGCCTTTCAAGGCCTCCTGGACAAATAGATAAAAATCAGAAATAACATTCTTAGTCAATAAGTACTTTGTTTCTTTTCTGTGTAATCAAAAGCAACAGTAACTGTGAATCTGTGCGCGTTAGTGACCATGATTGGGCGAATGCGGCTTTAATGTAAAGCGCTTTAAAGCGACGTCGGTATTACTATAAAAGGGCGACATAAATTCAGTCCATTTACCACACTCCTGCAGTGGGAATGTGTGAGACGCGTCCAAATGTTGAAAGACGACCCACGGAGCTGTATGTCAGTCTGCTCAGACACAGGCAAGTACTCGGTAAAAGTGATGTCAAGATGCCTGATTAACGTCTCACTCCCGCCTCTAATGTCCCTCTGTGATTAAAATGTCAATAAAGCCAATAGGAGATCAGCTTGTCGTCATCAATTTAACGGCAGCTCAAAGCAGCGGCACAAGTGTTCCTCTTTGCTCGAGGAACAGGCCGTTTATTTTTTTTTTTTTTCCTGCAGTAGCTCAGCTGTTTGAGAGAGTACAAATAAAATCTATCCTTATGTAAAGAAATGACCTAAAATAAACCCAGAGACCATTTTGTTCTTCTATAAGAAGCACCATAAATGTTTTAGTGGCACATTCTACCAGGGTCGGCCCGGTTTTGTTAAACCAGAAAAAACATCTTACCTCTGCTGAAATGTTTTATGAGATGTTCGCATGTCAGTTGGGGTCTAAAAAAAAAAAAAACAAAAAAAAAAAATGGGCAGACCCATGTCAGGCAGGACGTAGTGCCTATAACAAGCAAAATAAGCTCATTCTGCAGCATAATTGTTGCATTCCTGAGTGCTCGGGAAAAGCAGCCTTAAGCCTGTTATTAGCCATATGGAGAGTTCTGTGGGCCTGCCTGGTTGGAGAGCGAGCGCCGGTGCTGGGCGAGCGCCAAATGCTCGAGGAGATAGCGAAAGAAATTCCTCGCTTTTAATTAAGAATTTAATACCAACACTGGTTCTAGTGATTAGTACATAATTAAATGCTCTACCGTGGATTCTCACACAAGCATAATTAATAGCTGCATTGATATATGCGCCGTCTTCATGTACGTAATATACATACAGTTAAGCCCAAAGTTATTCTGACCCCTGGCAGAATTCAAGTTGTTTTATTAACCCAAAAAAGGGGTTCTCTGATTGGAAAAAGCTCTCATAATTGCTAGCTTATTTTTTTTTCATGTCTTCACTGGCATCTTAGAAAAAGCCTATTTTGTGATAAGCTCAAAGTCTCTGAGGTTGGAAAGCTTCTTTGCCATCACTAACTACATCCATCCATCCATCCATCCACTCAGTCGCGGAGAATCTTGACTTCATCTACTTTGATTAGGCTCCCGGTCTCAAATGCCTGAAAAACTCCCCCACGGCTTTATGTTCCCGCCTCCCGTATGACTGTTGGGATGTTGTTCTTGGCATTGAAGGCTTGTCCTTGTTTGTGCCAAAAGAAGGCTACATCATTGTGGCCTGACAATGTATTTTTCATTTCGTCTGACCACAAAAAAAGAGAAAACCTGAAGTCTCTTTCGTCGCTCAGATGAGATTTTCTAATGCCCAAGCCGGCTTTGGTGGACCTTATTCCGAGATGGATTTTCCTCCCTGGGCAGCCTCCATGGACTCCAGCAGCATGCAGCGTCGTTCTGCCTTGAAATGTTGCCACCGCTACATCCTTCTTCAGGTTGGATTCTTCTTCACCTGTTGCACCATCGAGCCTTGCCAGTGCAGTTGTCACATTTGATTTCTTACATGTCCTGGGAGATTCTCCATGGTCCCGGAAACATCATGCATTTTTCAATTACTCTTTGAACTGAGGCCACTGAAACTTGAAGAAATTTTATACATAACTTGGTAGACCTTTCCTGAGGCGCGAGCCGTCACAGTGTGCAGCCACACATGGCTCGTGGCAAGTTAAGCCATGACTTTCCACTAACCATCTGCAGAAAGCTGTTGAGTTAAATATCAGGGAACAGTTGTCGCCAATTCATCAGTCTGGTTAGGACGCTTTAGAACAGCATGGTAGATTTGCAACGGTGTAGAAACCTCCCACGATGTGCTTCAGGTTTGAATCACTTGAGACATGCTCTTTTACATCAAATGTAAGACAAATATAGAAGTTGTTTCTTCTTTTGCTGGCGTCTATGGCACACTGCAGTAGCACATCATATTTTGATACACATCTATATCCTCGTCAATCATCATGGTCATTCTAGAAGATGACTTTAAATTTAACTCTGCCAAGGGAATAAATAATTCTGGGCTTAAATGTATAAGCACATGTGTACAAAAAGGTGATAAAAATGTCTGAAATCCTGAAAGTCCCAATAAAGAGGACTTGTATTAAACACAGAACCCCAAAGGTGTATGTTAAAAGGGCAATTTAGTGGTCCTAATGCCCTTTATGAATACCGACTCAAAGGAACACTGTGGCATAGTTTCATATTCCTCCTTTATTTTCTAAAAAATAAATAAATAATTCAGAGGCATAGTTTTCCCACACCAAGTATGTCAACAATTATTAAAACATTACCGTAATAAAAGATTTAGCTACATTTACAACTGCGGTTAACATCTATGTTAATTTTGGTGTCTGGAAAACAAAAACAGCTTTATATACTTTCTTAAGACGCCACCTGAAGCCAACTCAAATTCACTAGAAACCTTGTCAAACAACCTGCAGACTATTTTTGACCATCAAAAAAATTAATAAAACATAACAGAGGCACAAAAAATTAACATTACATTCAATTTTACTCAGACCCCAACAATCTTGGGGCGACTGGTTTCCAACCACTTGTTCAACAGCTGAATCCAAGCTAGAAACTTCATTATGAACAGTAACCCCGACAAATTGGACCTAAAAGCTCCTTTTATTTCCAAAAGGCTACTGACACGCCTTCTACGTAGTGGTTTTGCACTAATTAGGTCGGGGATTGTTCATTGTTCCTAAAAATGCTAGTTTTAACTTGCCGATATCTACAGTCAGAGCAATATCTCATAAGTTAAAATAGTTACCTGGAGCAACAAGAAAAACCCCAGTTTGTGTTGTCACAGAGTTCACTGAAGAGGATAGCAAAAAACAAAATCCCCAAAGATAACTTAAGTAAATATTCTTTTGTATGGCCGTGCATATAAAAAACTACTAAATCTATCTAAACAAGAAATTAATTTAATTCATAGATTACACACACAAAACATATTGGCACCATATTTATTGAAGACATAAAACAAAGTATTTCAAAGGTCTTATACTTTGCTAAGGATAACAACAGATAAGAAACAGCGGCGAAGCTAAAGTCAGCTTTAAAACAACATGAGGGATGAGCTTTGAAGAGTCAAACGGTGGTTTTGTATGGACACAGCAACTTCGTTTTCCTATTGTCAAACCCCTCAAGTTTCATCTTTTGCCGTTTGAGCAGAACCATAAGTCAAAATAGAACAATGGAAACCCACAGAAGGAATGAAAACCAGCGGATCACGTCATCGGTCTCGGCAGAGGCTTTTACAACAGAAGCTCTGCAGGCCGAAGGAGAAATATCTACTGCAGGGACGGCGTAGAGTGGTCTGGGACAGACCAGTGGCTCCTTCATACACAGCGCTGCCGCCGCTCATTAAAAAGTAGACCACACATAAGTGGTCTTGGTTGTACTCATAGGACAATGTTAAGTTAAGCATTTTTCCTAGAATCATATTGAAATGTCGACATTCAGACATGAGTCTCGCTTTCAGCTGCACCGGCGGACGTGTCGCCAAGCAGAAACAGCCCCAGCGATCTGCGGCGAGACCCCCTGCAGAGCCGTGTGTGTTTATCACTGAATCTCAGATGTGCCACAGAGAAGGCTTTTCTTCCCATTTTTTCCATGTTGGGAACCTTTATTTTCATTAAATGCCTTTTTTCTGCTGGGAGAATTTTATCAGTTTTATCGTCTGTGTTCCAGCAAACCCAGAGACTCAGGAAAACAGCGTGTTGATTTCTGTATGTTTCCGGGGTTAAAGATTTACTTTCAAATCAAAATACTGCTTTTCTTTTTTCACACTGCAAAAATAGACCTAAAAATAAGATTTTTTTTCATGAAATTAAAGTATTTTTCCTTGATTTGAGAAGGTAAATAGGACTATTTGCCAATGGAATAAGATTTTTGCACTTAAAATAGGAACAATTCATCTCCATCACCTTATTTCAAGTGCAGGATTTCTAATTATCTTATTTTAAGGGTAAAAATACTCATTCCATTGGCAAAAATTCTTATTTACCTGCTCAAATCAAGGGCAAATACATTCATTTCAAGAAAATTTTACTTATTTTTAGTTCTCTTTTTGCAGTGCAATCTATGAGTACTGGATTTACCAACGTTTGCTGCCTCTAACTCACTGAGGTTTAGATTCTATATTTATGAGCTTGTGGCTTTTTTTTAAATTCGATTTTATTACATTAAAATTGGTGTTACTTTGTACAAGGGACCTCCCTTACAAGCAGTTTATCAGCTGATCAAAGCTTCAAGACCATTAGCCTTAAAAAGTCCAAATCCCTGCATAAGCACTCACACTGTCATGACCCCCTGATGACAAAGTCAAAAGGTTTTGTGTCTTTAATGAGTCAGGACTGTTGAGCTACAGAAGCAAGGCCTCTCACCGCGCTCCAGCTCTGCAGATGTTAGACGCAGTAAAAACTGTAATTTTTGAACTGTTAAAGGGTTCCAAAGGGGGTTGGAAAAAAATTAATAAATAAAAGAACAAAGCAAAAAAAAAAAAATGTCCCCTGTGCTGAGCCAGAATATCCAGCAGGGTGTCCGTGAAGACGCAGGCAGATCCTCGACCCAAATTAAGGCTCTTTCAAATGAAAGGTGAGGAGGAATTTTACGTCTGATGAGGAAAGAGTGTCCCAACGGTCTCCATCGTTACTGGAAGGGTGAGAGGATTTCTACCGGAGGTTGTTCTCTACACCGCACAGCGGTGGAGGCCCCAATCACGAGCTGGGGAGCTTTTTCTGTCAGCGCAACAATGGCGCTTCGGGTTGTGCGGGGAAGTCAAGCCACCGCTGGCTATGTGCGGGCGGCCCCACATCACCGAGTATTTCATAAGGACAACGCTGCAAGTGACAAAGCTTGTCTTACAAAAGACTTTTTCCCAGAAAATAACATTGCTACTTTTTTTTTGAGACTTCTCCATGTTCCCCTGAACTAAATCCGAGTTAAAAAAAACAAAAAACATATGGGATCGGATGGATAGAGATGTTTACAAAAATAGATGTGAGCTCCATGGCATTTGGTTTCTTAGTTTTTCTCAGGTGTTTCTTAGCTCTTGTTTTTTATTTATTTTTTTTGGGGGGGGGGGGGGGGGGGGTTGGTTCCTATTTGTTATTTTGCACATGTGTGCAGATCTGCAGCTGGAGGTAAAATAGGATTTGGTTACAAGTCAGAGAGAGCTTGGAATGATCAACTGAGTATGCGAAATGCACACTAATAACTTACAATTTCTAATTGGTGTCATCTGGACAAAAACAAGGTGTCCCATTCCTATGATATGCACACCAGACAGTCTGACTACACACAGTTAGCAAAAATAATAATAATTTTGCAGTTTGCATTCCGTAAAGTAAATAATTAATTTCAACTGAGTCTTTTAAAATGTAGAATATATATAATTTTAAAAAATACAAAGGGCTTCCAATCCATTTTCTGATTTCCTCTACTTTGTATGACTTTCAGAGTTTTATAAATATTACTTAAAACGAATAATTAGTTTCTCAACATATTAAAAACTATACTCCAAGGTGTAAATGTCACATATACCGTACTTAAAAAAGTGGGTCCGTTATTTGTGTTTCTGTTGCAATTATTTATAATAATCTATTTATATAATCTTAAATATAGATTATCTACTAATAAGAGAATAAAAAAGAGAGGCCAGGTTTTTAATTCTTAAAGAGGCAAAAATGACCAAGACCTAACTTGCAATGAAGTGATACAAAGGTTCCTGTCAGTGTTGTTTTGACGTTAGCCGTGTTTCCATCAACGTTTCTTTTATGCGCATCGCTTTAGAAAAGGTTGATGGAAACAGCAACGTTCTAAATAACTTCCTCAGTTTAGTTTTGCGCTTGCATGAGGTGGTTTTTGGTTTTTGCCAACTAGAGTTAATGCACAATACTGGAAATGGAAACACATTTAGCAAATATGTTCTGACGTAGCAAATATGAATTTCACATGACAGATCAGCTGTTTCCGCTGATCAGTCAGAAACACGGATAATTAGCCTTTTAGTTTTCTTGCGACATTTTAATAGCTCGTTCAAAAGTTGCATAACATTTGGATTGAAACATGGCCAATATAAAATCTAATTAAAGTAAGTTTGCCTTTCAGTTCAGTTTTGATGTCAAAAGGTGAGCATTTTCCTCCTGTATACTTTAAAATGTAAAGCAACAAGGGAAAGAGGTCCCATTTCTTCCTACTTTAAAGTTTGCACCTTGAAAACCAATGGTTTGGGGACCCTGTGCTTTCAGAGAGAAGGAGTCCTGGCATGCTTTTAACATTGTAAATAATAATAATAATAATAATAATACAAGGTCATATTGCCGAAGACATGCAAAGTTAGGCATTGTCTATGGCAGAACATAAATGGCAGGACTGAGCTTTGCATGCTCATGCCTGTGTCATATGCGCATCTGCACTCTTGGGTCCTATCAAGCTAAAATGATCAAAACAGGCGAAGGAAATGGTAAACAAACTCAGGAGGCACCAACCTATGATGAAAAATACACACACCTGATGCCGAGCATTGATTTTCGAGGCTCTCAGCTGTAGTGCTCACATGCATCAGGAAGAGTAGGGAGCCTGAATAAATTGCCTCCTGATGATTCATATCAGGTGATTGTCTGTGATACGCAGTGGTCGGCCAAAGGCCAAAGGCCTCCGTGGCATGGCTGCCCTTCACAGCATCACATTAGGCTCTGCTAATTTGCAGGCAATTAGCTTGGCTGCATGAGAGCCTGCCTGAAGCCTCGGGGTTTCAGAGAGACCGATTTAGTCTGCCCACACCGCACAAGTCTGGACTGCGTTTTGCAATGTGGTTCAGACAGGGTTTTCTGGGGGTCTTTTCCATAGTCAACGTTCCTGAGTTCCTGGTCCTTAAAGGTGCATAGCCACGTTATTTGACTTTTTTTTTATTTATGTCAGTAGATCACTCTGCCTGCATACAAAGTTTTTTTTAAAAATTATCACATCCTGCTGGCATATTAGTTGTTATTTTGTAGTTTTACACTTTGTTTTTGCTTAATTTGTTAATAAATCGAGGACGGTCGCGTTTCTCCTTCTCTCCAGCTACTTGTTCACCCGCCCAACCCCACCCCCCTCTCCTGCTTCTGCTTCATTTTTGTCTCTTTGTGCCATTTCATCATAGAAACCGAAAGCTCGGAAACCGAAGCTCAGGAAATTATGGATCTCGTCACCTGGTCTCTCAGTGCTATTGATCAAATTTTTGCAACTGGAAAGCAGAGAACGGGTTTGCGGGATACATCTTGGATCCGTGGGGGAAATGGTCCACGGTGTGCCTCATATTGTCTGTAGAGGATGTAGAAGATATATACATGCTTGGATTCATGACACTTGGATTTCTTCTTTTTGGATCTGGAGGATTTCTTAAGTATCAGCAACTTCAGAGACTGCTGGCGGCGAATATGGTCTTGATCAGGCTGCCGGCGGCTTACGACGCGATCACTAAGGGGGTGAATGAACAGAACAGTAAGCTGAATGAGATGACCAATATTGGATTTGTGGAGCCAGCAATGATGAAAAGACTCTTAAAGCTGACGGAAAAGTTGGTTCAGCTTGTTCTCATAAGAAATTGTGTATTTTAATGAGGCGTTCCCACTATCTAAAAACTCCCCTTGGATGTTATGGCGAGGTGGCCCAGAACCAACCCCCCCAGCAAACATCTGTGGATGTGTCAAGCTGGAGTGTGAGTGACAAATACTTTCCAACGCATCAAGGACACTTTTGTGCTGGACGGCGTTCATGGACACACAAAACTCCACACAACAAGCACACACTACTGACTCACATTTATCTGATGAACTTACATGCGACTGATCTCCAATGTTAACCTTTCTGCTTATGTGTCTCGTCATATTTGTGCTTCTCGTGCCAGAGGTTTTTGATATCTCAAACAGTATCCTGTTATTAGGATAAAGTGTGAAATATGTGTTTTCCCCTCTCCCTTCCTATTGTGGCCCCTATCTTTCCACAGAGTCAATGGCAGCGCCCTGTGGGCACTGTGTAAGGCGGTGTCCTTGGCAGCATGGCCTCAGTAAATCGCCTCCCCTTGAGATGTTTGTGATGTTTGTTATGTTACGGTGGTTGTACTGAAACAGTAATTTCCCTCTGGGATTATTAAAGTATATCTGATTCTGATTCTGATAAATAAAGTTTATTTTTAATAAAAGAGGAAGTACGACACTGAGCATGCTCAGCAAGGGATAAAACAAGGAGGCAGCTAACGGCTATTAGCATCTCCCAGCGAAACAATGAAGGATGATCCAAGATCCAGTGAGGGAAAAGACTGGACTGTTGCCGTGGAAAACAGTATGAATGTTGATGTTCACTGAGGCGGATGCTAAACCAGCCGTTTGCTCAGATGTGACTGCAGAGTCGATTAAAGTGAGAAAATTTTCTGATATGAGGCTGTTAAAGTTTTTGTGGATTGGTTTATTTAATTAATAACGGTTTGTCTTTGATCATGGCGAGCTGCCGCTTTATTGCGAGGCATTGCAGAGGTTCAGGCCCGGGCCGCCATTATTTACAAGTGATTTATTAATTAAGCAAATCGGCATTATGATAATTCTGCGATACTGTCGGTAGATGCCGCCACGTCTGGTTATATCTGTTAATCACGCCTGGTGCTGGATTCTTTCTAGCCACAAAAAGGAAAATCAAAATGGAATCAAGATGGAGGCTTAGTATATATAGCTTTATTTTATCATGATCAAATGGTTTTTGGTCCGTTTTTATAAGCATATAACGTGGCTATATACCTTTAAACAGTTGTTTTAAAAAAGAATAGTAAAAAGGGATCGGCAAGGTTAGGGAAGTCTTAAAAAACAAATATTTTCTGTTCTCTTTTTAGCATTCTAGGAAAATACACATTCCACACTATTCCATACTTTTCCTGTGTAGGACCCGTGTATAATATAGAAAACAGAGTTCCACATTTTAATAACTTTTTAACTTTCACATTATCACTTTTTCTATAGGGGCATTTCGCCTAATTATAATCAAATACAGATCTGTAAAGGCTTCGTTATTCAACTCTGTTGATTATCTTAAATATTTCTATCACAACATGATGCCTACAATGAAACATAATCTGTGGCCAGAATTTAGTCTGATTGAGAAGAGGTGTTGAACAAACTGGAATAATTTAAGATCTGTTTTTATATAACTATGTGAATAGCACCTGTATTGCGGAATTCAAGAACTCAATTCAGAGCCCAACTAAAGCATAATCTTGCAGGGAACTGGGTCCACATCACTGCCTCAATTTCCTGTCATTGTGTGCAACAACTCCAGGCGACACGGTGGAAAGGAAGTTACAGAAGAAGAGACATTGCACATCAGAAAGGACAGCAATTCCCATCAACTATGTAATCTACATTTTATTGACTCTTCCAACTTTTCTCAGTCACTTTTGCAGACTTAAATCCCTTCAGAGTTTTTACAGACATAATTATTTTTAACATGACACAGTTTTAATCAAGAAATATATTTTTGACCATTTCGATTTGGAGTTTATTTACTAAGGCACGTGTTATTTAAAAATTATTTTTAAATTAGCCTAGAACGTGTCAGCGGAAAGTTTATAAAACATTTACCAAAACATGATGCCAGCCTAAATCACTTGTCAATTACCTGTGAAAATCTTACCAGTATAGATGAACACTCAAAGATATGAATTAGTTTGTGACTAATTAATATCTACAAATCTAGACGGAGGAAGCAACTTGTCATTTAGTAAGTCGACCATTCAGAACGGCTGTGGCCTCAGATATAAATAAGTCAGGCTTTCCAAGATGGAAGCTTTGCGTTTCCCAGCAACTACTTTAAATACACAGCCCCAAATCATCAACAATACATTTGCCAATCAATACATTTCTTGCTTTATGACTTTATACTAGATGCAAATATTTGCATTTATAAAAAAAAAAAACTTTCATGTTTTTGTATTTCTACTTCATTATGTTAATTCAAGCTTTAACAGCGAGCACCACACTACAACTTTTTGTCTTCAGCATAAAAAATGTAATAAAATACTTAGAAGTTCCTGTGCTGTAAGGAAGTTATACGTTCAGTACTGTAAACATATAATTATGCAACAGCTCCTCTCTTCTTCGCCCGTCTTGCCATTTCTTAGGGTAACTTTAACGTTTAATAGTCAAACATAAACAAAGCTCCTTTACAGCTTTCTAAATGGAAATGGTGCAGCAGGTTGCCTTCCAATTAAAAGCTGGTTTCAAAGGAAAAGCAGCATATTTGCATGCAGAATCAACAGTTATTTCAGTTTTCAATTGACCTTTAACAGGCTGGTCAGGAACATGGAAAGGGCCGGGTCTGACCCAAGGCCTGTAAAACACGCAGGTCTCCTCCAAATGAACAGAGGCGCAGCGCAGAGGTGACCATGCAGATGGCTGAAGTAAACTCTTTTTTTTAAAATCAAACTTGAAAAACATTTCTACCAATCAACTGTAGATGAAAGAAAAAAAAATGTCTCCATAGAGCAGTCAGTTTCTGCGAGAAAAAAAAAATAAAATATTTACAAGAACAATGTGGTTATTCTCTGATGTTGAGAAGTCGTACATTTGTAAGAAAAAAATTATGTTTAATAAATCTAAGGTATTTAAACTAAGATATTCTCTGACATCATAGTTAGAAATTTGTATGAAAAAAAACTGACAGTTTACTGAGATTATAAAGTCTGACATTTGTGACAAAAATGCCAAAAGTCCTCTAAGATTCACATAATAAATGTATGAGCTGGATATTTTCCAAAGCGTAAGTGGCACATTTGGGCTGTTTTCCTGATATGCCAGAGGATATCCTAGCCTAAACATCGTAAATATATGCCTTTAATTATGGAAAAACTGTCCTTGTGGTATTATATCTAAGTTATTTGCGCTGAATGTTTGAAATTAATCTAGAAATGTATGGGTAGGGGAGAGTGGAGTGATTGGTGCCAGTGGGTAAATTGTGCCACCCCCTGTTTCTAGGTAACCATAAAGGAAATTGATCATGTGGCCTCACATATTGGAAGAGTCAATGATTTCACTCATTGCACGAGAGCACATTTAAGGTAAAAATATATAATATAATGTTGTTGTTTTTTGCCTTATGAAGTAAAATTTCAATAATCAAGGTTATTTTGATTGTGTGTATGAACAGTTATAGACTTGTTTTAAAACATTTCACATAATTGTTGCCGCCTCAAAGCTACACTATGACTCTATACAGCTAGCATAATTTTGGAGAGTGCATTTTTAGTGCATAGTAGGGTTGGGGTGATTTGTGCCAAAGAACTTGGGGGTAAGCTGTGCTAGAGGTATAACTCACCCCCACTTCTAAATATTTAAAATACTAATTTTTTTGTACTATGGGATATTCTTAGATTTAGACCAAAAATACAAATAGACCATCATGATCATTGCAATCATCAAGTGACAAGGTTGGTTCTTCTGCCTATTTGGGCTACGTATCACTCCGTCTCCCAGCATCCTACACAAATGGCAGAGCGGGGTGGAAGTGGAACGCTCTGCGACCTGGAGGAGGGCAGGTTGTGAAGTGCCTCATTTAGATTTTAAAAGATGGCACAGAAACGAGTTGCTCACAGACAAACCTCAGAACAAGGGTAAAAAGGGGGAATGTAGAGCTACAATAAGGTGAAATTCAGACCATAGCATTGCAGTTCCACTATATTTGGATCACAACTGAATAATTTAAATGGGAAAAGGAAGAATTTTAAAACATGTGCCCCCTTTAAGAAAACTGACCTTTGAGGAGCTCTTGTGGCACAACATGCTTGTAGAAAATTGGTTGTCGGTGTCGTAACATAACTTTAAATAAACCTTAAATTAGTAATTTTGGACTGAATCTGTCTAGCCTGTATATGGAATCACATTTTCTGGGATTAAAATATCCTTTACTTTAATATTCAATGGCACAATTTACCCCCAATGTATTCTTTCAAAAGGCACAACTTACCCCACACTGGGGGCAAGTTGTGTTATAAGACACCTTTTATTCTGAAAGCTATGTTTCTTAATTTCTATATTTCAGATCCAGAGTGATTGTTCCCAGGGATGCACCACATACTGAAATATATGTACATATTTAAGTTGGAGGCATTACTGTAATGGACTGGCTTTAAAGTCACTTTAAGTAAAAACTGGCACAACTCACCCCACTCTCCTCTATTTTTGGGGGAAATTTACTCATCCATGGCCACATTTTTTTTCTCCTATGATCAACAACAGCTCTCATAGAGCATTGTAAATCGTTAATCAACAGGTCAAAATGTAAAGAAAAAGGAAATAATCTCATGCTTGCTTAATATGACCACACATAAAGAATCAAGATGTTTATTGATAGTTTGTTTTTAGATCAAAATGATAAGAAAAACAAGGCAAATTCAGCATCAAGTCAAGACTTTAAGACTTGGAAAGCTGGAAATTGCCATCGGCCACTAAAAGTCTGATCTTTGCATCTCTACTTTACAGGTAAGCATAAGTATGATATAGTGAAAACGAGCATTCAGCCGAACCCCAAACACAGACGGATAATAAAAGCCAACAGTTTGAAATCCAGGGCAGAATTTCAACCTTTTGTTTTCCTTTAAAAAGCAATATCTGAAATCTGATGACCGTGGTGAGGACAGAAAAGGGTCCCACTGCTAATGGTAGATAAACTATTGTGAAAATACTTCATAAACACAGGATGAATAATATATAACACTGACAAACTGTATCCATTATAACTTACCATAAGATACTCTCTTTAGGAAAGTGATAAAATATTAAAGTAATAACATCAAACAACATTTTTAAAATTGTATAAAAAAAAGTCTATAAAAACTTCAAACTCAAGGTTTTAGTAGGGTGGTATTGTTACTTTTGAAATATTGTCAACAAGTGAACAGAAGGCATTAATTAAGTCAAGTTTTTGTTGTGTATCACATTTCAGCAGCAAGGCGGTTCAAAGTGCTTCATATCATGGAAACATAAAAACAAAACACATCGAAACAGTCTCTTGTTGTGAGACCACTAACAAACATTAAACTGTATCAGGTGAAAACATCAATAAACATCAAATATGTTGGCCAATGTTCCTGTTATTATGGGTCAAAAGCAACCCTAAACAGGTGGGTTTTCAGTCTTCATTTAAAAGGCTGATTTGCAGTCTACTGGAAGTTTGTTCCAGATTTGTGGAGTATAGGAACTAAAAGCTGCTTAAATGATAATTTAATTAGCATCCATCCATTTTCTAACACGTCTATCCCTTGTGGGGTCGCGAGGGGTTGCTGGTGCCTATCTCCAGCTGTCAATGGGCGAGAGGCGGGGTACACCCTGGACAGGTCGCCAGTCTGTCTAAGGGCAACACAGAGACAAACAACCATTCTCGCACACACTCACACTTAAGGAGAATTTAGAGAGACCAATTAACCCAACAGTCATGTTTTTGGACGGTGGGAGGAAGCCAGAGTACCCAGAGAGAACCCACGCATGCACAGGGAGAACATGCAAACTCAATGGGTGTAGCAGTCTAGCCAGACTTTATTTAGACGACACACTCAATGATGAGGACTGATGGACTATGGTGGGGTATTCCAACCCATTTATTAACAGACAGAAAAAGACACCATAGACACAGCGTAAGAGCTGTAGATAAATAAAACAAAATTACTCCAATTAACATATGACCATGTTTCATATTTAGATAACAAAACCATAAAGGATAAATGCCATTAGCTAGCATTAGCTTATTTAAACTTCTTTTAGATATACAAACTCTAATAAACTTAGTCAGTGTAAACATAAAACTACACAACAAAGCAAATTATACCTGTTCGCCTTCCAGCTAGATGCCATATAAAATGTGGATGGGAACCCGTAATGTCCTTTAACAAGCAGCAAAACCGTTAGGTACGGCCGTTGGAACGTAGCGCTTCTTTCCGTTTTACCGGAACCGGAAATAGAAAAAACATGCCTTCAAAATAAAAGCCCCGTGAACCTTTTTGCCGTAATTCACTATTAATGTAGAATTTATTACTTAAAAAAACGGAAGAATCAGGAACATTAGGCATAAAAACTGAGTGAAAGTATATCTAACAAATATCAGTTATAACAAATAGTATGGGTCATTTACAATGGGCAAGGGTAGGACTCGAACCCAGGACTTTCTTGCTGCATGGCAACAGTGCTGGCCACTGCGCCACTGTGCAGCCTAGGAGCATCAAAACAATAAAACAAAATCCAATTTCAAAAAATGCATTCTGTTTACAGATGTCCCGCCTCTACCAGCTGACAGTGCAGGACAAAGACAGAGACAGAGACAGTGGTTTCCCCACTGTGTGCTTGTTATGAGCTGTGGTCCTGTTGTGGGTGCGGGTTGCAGGGGGGGGTACCGCGTAGGACATGGGAAAGCACAAGAGCGAGGAGTAGGAGAGGCTGGTACAGATAACGTAGGGCAGATAAAGACGTTCCAGTGATACTAAATACCGCTGGAATGATGCACTCTGATGCAACGCTGTTTCCAGTCTAAGCCCTCTTCCCCTTTACTCCCATGGTTTTAGAAAAACACCGACCCAAAAATGCAGCGCAGGCTTCGTAACTCGGGATGGTTTAAGAAGATTCAACAAGGTCCACAAACAAATTGTTTATGCATGCGAGTGCTGCTTCATTTGAGATTTTTTTTTTTCCTAACAGATCCCTCCTCAGCTCGAGCCGAAGCTTCTCGTCAATACTTCGCAGATGAAAAGAGAATCTCTCCATATTCATACTTCTTGCCAGAGACGCACAAAAAAAAAAAAAAAAAAAAAAAAAATCACATGACCTTGAGAGGCTGATTGAGTAAAAAGATATCTGCATTCGATGTTAATGTCTTTGAAAATGAGACCGTGGGTAAATGGAGCACACGCAACGCGGCGGAGTTGATGCATGCGTGTTGTCCTGGTTTAAACTCCTGCCATTCCTGCACTCTCACATTATCATACAGAGCAGACGGAGTGCGTGTGCTGGGTAGCAAACCTCTCCGCTGCTCTCTAACAACACCCCTCCACCCCTCTTCCTCCTCCCATTTCATCTCCTGCCGAGCTCCCTGCATGTAATCTGCAGACTGCACACGTACGTTGCCTACCTGAGTGGGAGCGCTTCTGTGGGCCCCACCGGTCTGTGTGCGCGAGCGGCACGCGCGCACGTTCGCCGGTGAGCGAACGGAGACAGACGATCCGGACGTATCATGTATGCAAATTGTTTCCCGAAGGCACGAGAGTCTAGATTTCTGAAAACATCCATCTTGGACGGCGTACTTGACGCAGAAGTGTAATGTCACCCCACAATATCTGCGGAATCTGGCAGCGAGACCGATCTTTGAGTCTGGATCCCGCTGTGTACAGCTGACAGCAATCACCTTAACTGGAAGGAACTGAACTCGCGTAACTTTCCTTGTGACTGCTGGTGCAAAAACAAGCCCCACTGTGCAAGTTAGGTCATCCAGAAAGCATCGGCCTATGGATTACCTAAGCGAACTAATACAGTCAATATTATATACTTTCATCTATGCCAAAGGATTCATATGCCTTGAACTTGTTTACATTTGTTTAGGTCACAACAACCAACTTCAGGTGGTTTTCTGTGATAAATCAACACAGAATTTCATGCTCTTTTACCGTTTTTATTTTGTGGCACTGGTGGCCTTTACTTCACAGTAAACTTGACCCGGAAATGGGGCTGAGAGAGAGGGGGGAAGGCATGAGGCCAGGACCGCCGTGCCGATACATGGTTTTCTGCTATTCTTATAAATAAGGATGTGAAAAGTGAGGGGTGCGTTTGTTTTCTCTTCCCTTGAGTCACTTTTTGCCCAGTTATGTAAGATTGGAGAGCGTCTGTGAACGTCACCCTTCAAACTTTGCCAAAGAATGCCTGTTAAATCTGCGTCTGGACTTGGACCGGGTCATCCCAGCGCTCAAATCTTTGATCTGTGCCATTCCATAGCAGGTCTGGCTGCATGTTTAGGGTTGTCGTCCTGCCGGAAGCTGAGCCTCCGCTCCGTTTTTATCTCCATCCATCTCTTTAGCAACTCTTGATGAGCCTCCCTGTCCCTGCTGAAGAAAGGCCTCCCCTCAGCATGATGCTGCCCTCACAATGTTTCCCAGTGGGGAGGTCGTGTTCTGGACGACGTGTTAAGTTTTCTGCCACGCATCGTATTTAGTGTGCAGGCCCGAGAGTTCAATTTGCTCTTGCCCATGCTGGCTGTTTCACCCACATGGCAACTTATACCTTTCCTTCAACAACAGCTCTCTTCTTGTCCCTCTTCCATGAAGGCTAGATATGGGGTGTGTGTGTCTAGAAGTTGCGCCGTCAACAGATTCTCCCACCTGAGCAGCGCTTCTCGCATTAATGCTCTCCTTTCCCAACCTGTCAGTCTAGGCAGACAGCGATGTCTTTCTCGGTTTCCAGTAGTGCATTACCCTTCACATTCGTGGCTCTGTGAGATGTTCTAAAGTTTGCGATATGGTTTTATAACCATATCTTGCTTCTCCACAACTGTGTTCCTTGGCCTTCATGATGCTGAATCTTCACAGAACACCTTTGTTCACGCCGAGATTAAAACACAAAAAAGGCGGCCTGTTTAATAATTGGGTGATTTCTGAAGACAACTGGTTCCACAAGACAAGAGTAAAGGGGGTTGGATAGAAATGCATGGAAAACCTTGCAAATTTGATATAGTAAAACAAAATTCATTTTCCTTTCAAATAAAACCCCAATTGGTTCAACTGAAACGTGTTGTTGTGACGTCAAGATATGTGAAAAATATTTAAGGAGGTGTGAAGACTTTCGCAAGGCACTTTAAGTTTCTAAAAGACGAGTTCAAGCGCCAGTCAAAGAGTTGTTCTGCACGGATAAAACCCATCCTCTTAATTATTTATTAGTATCTATCCAAGTGAAAGCAGTCTAAAAAAAATATTTCAGAGCTGCTGCTATTCTGACTCATGCAACATATTGTACGTATTGTGCCCGGCTTAATTAAAAAGCGCCATAGCTCTACAAAGCAGTCATGGGCGAATGCCAGAGTGTGTGAAAAGAATATCTCAGTGCCACCTGCGTACTGCGTTAATGGTCCTAACAAAACGCAGCCACACACATACACAATCGATACATACCAGAGCATAATTATTGGATACAATACCATCCTGGCACTCCAATGCAACCATCAACCATCAGCATTCATGAGCAGCTGTAAGAAAAAAAAAAAAAAGTCCAAAATGGTCTTGGTAACCTTTATCACCTCTCTGGAGACCAAATCTAATTGATTGAATGTATGTGCAGGTGAAGGAGCTCTGCCAGCAGATGCCCGGCTTGTATCCTAGCCTTTTTGTCTCCATTTCTGGCATGCGCGCACGTGTGTGTGTGTGTGTGTGTGTGTGTGTGTGTGTGTGTGTGTGTGTGTGTGTGTGTGTGTGTGTGTGTGTGTGTGTGTGTTCAGGGAACGGTGCGTTCAAGATTACAGACAGGGAACAAACATGAGTTTGTGAAAGGAGAGCGGAGAAGAGACGAGAAGAGTGACTGACGGGGAGGGTGAGGTAAAGAAAGGGGAGGTGGTTTTTTGGTGGAGTGCAAGTGCTCGGCAGATGAAGATGGAGAGTGAAAGGAAGGAGAAATAATGAGAGAAGAGGAAAACCGTTCTCGCTCTCAGAGAGATGAATTGGTTCATAGTTTGCAGACAGCCTTTTCAGTGCATCAGTCGAAGGACTATACCCATCCCCTTCTTCACTAATAAGGCAGAGAATCCCCAAAACACCGCCGCGAGGATCCATTCATTTGTCTCCAATAACGCTGCCACCTTTCTGCTCATATTAGCCGGGATTCGCATCGCTACATTTGCATAAGGATTTAATAATGTCCTCTGAATGAGACAAAATGCACCTGCCAATCATACTCAGTTCACTAAAAGGTTTCTGTGCTCCTTAAGGCAACACCGGGATCAGTTGGTGCACCGCACTCCAAGCACCATTGGCTAAGAGCTTCATGGGATATGATGCAACCGGTAGCCAATATTAATTCCTCTTCTTGAGTCAGATGTACGTAAAACCACTTCAATAAATGTAAGCAAATCAAAAAAACAGGAATAGTAAAAAGTGGAATTCATTCAGCTAGATGAAATACAACATTTTATATTTATGGGATGCAAAATAGCAATGTTTGAACGAAATGTAAAAAAACATCCTAAGCAAAGAGCCTCAGTATACAATTTTTGGGTGGAAATGATATACCTCAGGAATACTGCGCAGTGCTGCCAGGTTTTCCTGCTGAGACCATCAAAGAGGTCTATAAGCTCACATACAGCAAAGTAACAGTGATCTTAGAGATGTTTGGCAACGGAATGAATACCACAAGCTGCAAGGAGCCAGGAGGAGTACTGCCTCCCATGGAGAAAGACACTGGAAGCCAAGATCAAAGCAATAATTAGACAGATCACACTTTTTTTTTGTGATGGTCCAATCACGAGGTGTAGAAAATCTTTTTTGGATAAAATACAAGAAATTGTTGATACTGAAACTTTAGGCACCATTAGAGTCAGTATAATAAACCAAATGTTCTCTATGCGTAATAACAGAAGAACAAGCACAAGGTGGAAAAAACACATACTGGAGAAGAATGTAAAAAGAGAAATCACATAATAGCTACGCGGTAGAGCTTTTTAAACTCTGTTTGCTTATGTATGGACTGGATATCTTGGGATTATAGGAAACACTCACACAGAAGCCCACCAAGCACATGCTCACCATGACTTTTTATGCTAGAAACCCCTAGAATTTAGTTTTTTATTTAGTTTTTCCCCTCTTTAGCTGAATTACTTTGTCCCGTTAATGGGAACAATATCAAAAAACTGTTTTGGGAGATCTTTCACCTAGCACAGTTTTTATCTTAATCAGATTACAAACTGTAAAGGCACTCTACACAAAGGCCCTGTTAAACCTCTAATATTGGGCATGTTGTGGAAATTGTTCAAATAATTAATTTGAACTGTTAACAACCCTTCTTAGCCCTTTCTCAAGGAACAAGAAGACCAAACCTATGTGAGGGTGGAGGACATCATTTTCTGTTCTACGTTTTTGACCCGATGGAATGCATCATCAGCGGTGCTTGAAGTGAGCCGGCATGGACCGCTACGCAATACCGGCACTTCTAAATGTTACACCTCAGCGTATCGGGACTTTTTTTTCTAGGGTGCAGCACGTACCGGTGCTTCTACCCGCATCCCCGCCCAATTCCGACCTCCCCACAGGCTACAGCTTGTAGCCCATTTGTTGATTTTTTAAAAATCGCCTCATGAGAAACCCATTGCCTTTGGCGCACACACTGCCCGTACATTCAAGCGGATGTAGGCGCATCGCATGAGAGAAGAAAAGCAGAGGTAAATGATCCCAGCTGTAAAGTTTACCTGGCTCCAAGAACTTAAAGTGGACCCCAACTGGAGCAGACATGAACGATACACGGAACCTGCTGCTGCATAGACGGCTCGGTAAGATCAGGGGTGGAGCTAGCCATTCTGGGGTCCTGAGCACAAATGTTGTGTGGTGCCTCCCCCAAACGGAAATGAAAGAAAAAATACAAAATCTTTTGTGCTTCTCTTATTTCCAAAGTAAGTTCTCAATATTAATGTTTTGGAAACTGTTGCAATAACAGGAGCAATTAAAACCCTGAAAAAAACATTATACTAATTTTGGATCAACAAAGGTGCGTATACTTCCACACAATATAACTCTGTTTTACATATCAAGAACGTAAATTAAAGCTGTAGTTGGTAATCCTGTTGAGAAACACTTTTTACTATGTAATATCGTCCTTCCACCCTGACAGTAGTAAATAGATTATGTATTCAGAAAAAGGAGGTTAAAAAAAGTTCTCTGTGAAAGCTGCAAACCTGTAAAACCAATCACTGCACCAAAAGGCATGGAGTTCGGTTCCTGCTATCATTCTCTTATCTATTGGTTGTTCCGCATGCCAATCATTCTGACGCGCTCAAGTAGCCCCTATGTGCACGCACATTCCCGGTCAGTTTCCGCTTGCTGGCTGCACATGCGCATTTCTAGTGTTTATGTACCCCCAAACAAAAAGATGAGTACCGGGACTTAAGCACTAATCATCAGGATGTCATTGGAGCTCAGAACAGGAGTGCTTGTGAGACCAGAGCGATCTTGTAGCAGCTACTAACTAAATTGAGGCTTTTGAGCAAGATCCCTTCAAGTGACTACAAAAAAAAGCATCAAACTCATTGCGGCATACGTGGATTTTAGAAAACTCAGCTTAACAACATCAAGAGGACATTACAAATTTCCATAAGAACGCGGAGCACAAATCTAGAGGCCAATTTATAGTTCAAAGCATCCCAATAATAAGTAATATTCTGATGACTCAGATGACTGGATTGAGAGAAGTTGCTGATCAGTTTGGAGTCACTGGAAATAGGGCTGGACGATATGGATTAAAAAATAAATCTCCGATTTTATCATACCAAATCCGATTAATCGATTTTTTCCTCCTTTTTGTTTCAAAAAAAGAAATTAAAGAAATGATTTTAAAACCTTGCTTTTTATGTCAAGTATTTCGTCAGGGAGTTGACCTGGATTCAAAGTGCAACTAAAGACAAGCTGTGAAACATGCAAAACAAGATGGTAGCCATGCCATTATAAACAATGAAAATATAACAAAACATTTGCTGCTAGTGTTATTACACATTGAGCTAAGAACAGGCTTCACTGCACTTGTGAACTTCAAACTAAGTTAAAAAGTAAATAAGTAAATGAAGTACCTCGTATCATGGTAAAAAAAAAGTTTCCACTTAACAATATTTTGACAATAATTTTGCCTAAACATATATTCAGCATCACATGCTGTTCTCTTCATGGAAACCCAATGAGTGTATTGGCAAAATAAAATCCAGATTTTCCAAAAATGAAATCTTAAAGAATTGTAAATTCAAATTAATCGATTAAATCGATTTATCGTCCAGCCCTAACTGGAAACAATTAACACAAAAGCTGTAGCATTAAAATAGAAAGAGATCCGAGGTGTCTAAAATATTCTAGCTTTAATTCCAGTTTGAAAAAATTCCTCCAGGTTTTATCATTTTTATTCTAATTTTTCAAAACTTACTCTTACTGCAGTTTAACAGCATATGCTACTCAAACAAAAGCTCCTAAACGTGGAGTTGCTTGCTCGTGTCTTCTCTTACCTTCCATCCACTGCCCGCCTCTCTGTAGTAAGGAAAATTGTCGCAGATCCACTGGTAGATCTCGCTGAGCGTCATCCGTTTCCGCGGGGAGCCGTTGATGGCAAAGGTGATGAGGCTGGCGTAGCTGTAGGGGGGTTTGCCGTCTCGGTGCTGTGCAGCTTCTTCCTGGTCCAGCGTAGTTCCCGGATCCAGATGCACCATCTTCTTCCCCGGTCCGTGCCCGTGATGGTGCATGTGGAGGTGGTGGTGATGCCCGAGGTGACCGTGGTGGTGTCCCACATCTGCCTTCTGGATGGCTGCCCTCATGCCGAGCTGAGGAAGCCAGTCCATGGAGGTTAGGCTGCTCTCCAGCTCAGAGGTCATGGCGCTCGATGCTCCAGGGGGGGGGGGGTCAAAAAAGTGAAGGAGAGGGGCTACGGCGACGTGGCGTACGGAGGGATCTTCTGCTGGCTCACTGAATGGGCTCCGTGCTGCAGCCTTGGCTCAAGCCTAGGGAAGAGCAGGAGGTTTATTTACTATGCCTATTCATCTTCCTTGGCTGGAGCAGAAAGCAGACTTGGCAGAGACGCGCGGATGTCAAGTTGCACATTATTTTCCGCATTCTGCCCAGCTTTGTGTAACAGAAAACAAAATACTTTGGCACTTCAATGGCTTCGCCTTTAGCGCTGGACATAAACATGTGAGCTATGGGTATTAAAAAACAGTTTATCATATTGTTTCCATTAATTATACATTAGGTAGCACAGTAGTTTGGGGGGGGGGGGGCTCGGGAATGAGTTAATTGTCTTACTCTTCCGATTTCCTTCCATCTTTCTTTTGGCCAAAGCATCTGGGGAAGTCAGCGCTGAGAAAGGTAACGTCCTCCCCTCGTGCATGTTCACAAAATCTTCACTTGGCCGCTGTGGCGGTGGCTGCTGCTGCTGCTGCTGCTGCGGCGGCTGCAATGCACAAACACAAAACCACGCAAGACAGTGAGCTTACGCCGCCAGACGGCCCTCATAAGATATTAATGTCGCACAACCGTTCAACTGACCTCGGCGTACGTCCAACCTGATTAAAAACTCCTCTTTCTTTTTTCCCTCTCTCTGTTGTGTCTGTCTGGATTGGTTTAAAGTCTCGCTCCCCTTCTAGGTGGAAATGGCAATTGGATCTGCACGGTGACTAAAAGCTGGGGAATTGTTTTCACAAGTGTCTGCCAAATGAGGGGGGGAACAGCTCAGGAGGAATTCCAACCCTCTGAGGAGCTGAATAGCTCTTCCCCTTTCCTCTCTGTCTAACCCACCACCCCACCCCTCATACACACACACACACACACACACACAGATTTATATTTTCTTACTTGACATGTCTCACTCTTCCGACAAGTCTGCGCCCACCTCTCTGTCCCACTCAGTCGCTCAGATCCCTGTCAGACAGGCGCAAGCCATAAAAACATACGCTCAATAGCCTCATGCCTCCTATTATTGTAGCTATTTTTAGCAGCAACACTCTAACCAAAAATATTTACCGGGTTAAACTTAGCAAAGAACCCTTATTAAGGGTTTTACAAATGATTTCGCCATGAGTCATAACCAAAGACTAAAATATTGTACACACACACACGACTGTTTTATACCTCAGTTTATCAGAGAACATTTGTACGGTTGTCATTATTGGACTGGAAATGTCAAGTAACTGGTACTTTGATATGACAAGCATGAATCTCTTTGATTGGTAATTATGGAAGATAAGCATCCTACACTGTAAACATCATTTTGGAGCATACCCCCATTTCATTCATTCAAACTTTATTCTAATATATTAGTTTGTGAATGTGTCATTTGATAATATTTAAATTTATCAACTTATTCACCATCTTTTTGGTAAAAAAAAAAAAAACTTATATTAACTTTCTGGTTAGATTTTAATGGATAGGCCAGATGGAAGAAGCTATTGAGGCCGAAAGGACCAAGTGTGCTTAACTGGTTGTGGAGTGCAGGAGCAGTGACTGGGAAGCCCACGCTGAACCCAATCGTTGTTGGCTGTCAGAGCTTTGTCTGCCACTCATTGCATCAAAACACTCCAACTCAAAGGCGTCAGAGGTCAGCAGTGGAGAAAAGCCATCTACGTAAACCTCCCAGGTATTGTTTGACTTCTGTTCGGTTCTTTCACCAGTTTAGTGTTGTTACGAATTAACCGTACTCTGTTGCGGCTCTCCCAGATTCCTTCCCAGTAAATGTGGTCTTCTATTGTAGACTTCTTTTAGTAAAAAAAAAGACAGAAAATATACTTTTCATTTTTCATCTCATTTCCCTCTCTCTCTCTCAACTCATTACCATCATGCCATTCACCTGGTTAATTACTCTCACCTGCCCTCCCCTCTGTTTCCTCCACTGTTTCCTCTGCCTCCTTGTTGAATCCTCCTTCATGCTACACCCCTGTTCTGGTCAGCTCTTTGCTTAGTTCCTGGTCCCTGTCTTCACCTGCCCTGTCTGTAAGCCTGTCGCCATTTATAAAAAAAATCATCTTTTCCCTTCATCTTGCTACGTCTTGTCTGCATATTGGTCCTTCAAAAACAAACAAGAAAATATATAAAGAAAAACCACACCATACATGACACAAGATGGCAATTGATCCAGAGGGTGGATCCATGGAGTAGTGGGCCACTTGAACACAAGTTAGGGTCTGCATCATCAAAGCAAGGGTGCCTGATGTTAAGGGACACGAAACACCCTACGAACCCGAGTTTATCACTGAAGATATATCAGAGTAGCAATAGAGATCCCTTTTCAATCATACCATCAGGAATTCCCAAGGGTAGCAATGACCCAAGAAAATGGACAAACGAACACAGTCTGTATATGCGGCAAGGTGTGTGGCATGGTATCCAGAGTCTCAAGATTCACCAGATCAAAATGGCCTGCTTAAAGGGTGGACAAGAGCAGGAGCAGTGGTCAACACTCCACGAAATTAAGCGCTGGTCACGGATCCTGGTCAGAGAGAGAGCTACAGCGAGGCCCAGAAACAACCCACAGTGTCCAGAACCTATGAGCAGGATAACTTCCCCCTGACAGTGAAGAGCCACATCAAAGTTGGTCAATGTGGGCTGCCACCAAAAAGAAAGTGTGGATACAGTTCAATGACGATTTAGACAAATTCTTGGAGGAAACTCGACACAATCTGATGTGTCACCTTAGATAGGAAACTTTTTGAACCATCTGTCTGGATGATTTGATTGAATTTGACTTTGTAAGTGTCTTGAGATGACACGTGTTGTGAATTGGCGGTATATAAAAAAAAAATCATTGAACTGAAACAACGGGTGATGCTGACCAGAAACTCCAGACCAGGTTTGGTGTAACAGACAAGCAGCTTGCAAGAATCCCAACTAGGCCAAACCGACAAGATCTTAAAAGACCTGAAATCCTTGAAGCATCAATTCAATGTAGCAAAGGAGGAGGACAGGTCTGCCCTGACAGACCTGAGGGAAAACCTAAGTGGGCGGCTCATCACTTATAGGTGGGCTGAGAAAGATTAAGGGCCCAAATGTGCAAGGCATTCATCTCCAATCCATTTAGATTCACCATGTGCTCTACAGAAGAGAAATAGCCAACCAACCACCATCTCTCAAGATTACTTTCAGAAACCCTGCAAAAGATTGGCCCACGTGAAGCTTGTGTGCAACCTCCAGAGCCAAGGGTCTGGTTTGACACCTCAGAGATAATCCTGAAGGAGGTCAAAGGAATAGTAATGGCTGCAAGGACAAGTTCTGCACCTGGCCCTAGTAGAATTTTTCTACAAGGTCTACAAGCAACCCGTGAGACTTCGGTATAACTTAAACGTGTCTGGGTTAGAGGAAAAGGACATAATCCCCAGCTGTATAATCTCAGTGCCACTCTTCCCCTTGGCATTGAACATGAGTGTCAAATCAGCTGAGGTGGAGAAATTCCCAAGGAAGACTAATCGGGTAAAACTATCCGGAAAATTAGTCTTGGTAATAATTTCAATAATTGCACAAATTGACAGTACTTAAAAAAAAAAACTCACTGATATCTAACCGAATGAAAAAAAAATTAACATTATTAAACCAGATGTATTGGTCAAATTCCAAATGTTTAATTGATCAGTGTGCATTCTGTGAGACAAATGCAAAATGAATGAAACCGTCTTTCCATGGAATTAACATCTAAATAATAAGAAAATAAAATGAAAAAACAACCATCCACACTTTCATCCCCGTCCAATGCACCCAACCTTCACGTGTCCTTCAACAACAAAGAGTCCAATGGCCCACGCATTCTCTATTCATGCAGTAAATGATAAAGGTGCAAGAGCTTCAAAAACCTTGTCTGCAAAGATAAAACACATTGGTTTCTCTTTCCACCTTCCCCCGTGGAGAGCCCTAATATACTAACAAGAGGAAGAAGAGGGGAAATACCCAGCATCTGAAAAGCCTCTTGCTTTAATTAAAAGGAAGGGGGGGAAACATGTGTAGCAGCAGAAATCATAAAGCTAGACAAGTCAGGCAGAGGGACTATTCTGGAAAAGGAACCAAGAGAAACTCAATGAGCTTTATTCTCCTTTAGGCCTTTCCACTATGCAAGAAGTACCTTTTTTTTCTTTTTTTGTGCAAACCCCATGAAGCTGTCTTAATTAGTGTGCCTTCTATTCTTTTTTTTCCTTAGGATCTAATGTTGTTGGGTAGGTGGGATTTGGGTGGTGACACACAAGACACCGTACAAGTGCTTATTTTCCTCTCATTAAGAAGAGGCTCAAACTGCAAATCAGCCTGCCACAAGCCCCGACCTGCTGAGCTGCTGCCGTTGCTGTTGTTGAGAAGTCGCGGAGCGTGGGATGGCGACACAGCTGCATTGTGATGCCTCACACTGCTAACCCTATCGAGGTGTTGAGATGATGAGTAACAGCATAGAGCAGCGAGAGAAGGAGAAGGGGATATGACTTGGCTAACAGGTACAGGCGCCCTGCTGGGTGGTCCCACAGTGACTAGGCTAACCTGAGCACTGTGCTTTTTATGTTTGATATTCGTCACCTCTTGTATCAGCATGGTATCAGTGGACCATGACCACTTCAGAGGAGACCCGCCGAGGTACAGAGCATCCGCATTTAACTTTGCACTCATGAAACACGAGTGCAAGGTTAAATGCAGTTCTCTAAAATCTCAACTTCCGGTCATTGCTCACAGACCACTTGAAAAACGATCCTGTGGCTAAAAGAAAACTAACCTTATATTAATATTATTTTTGCCAAAGTTCTGAATTTGTATTATGCAGACATGATGTTAGACTGAAAAGACCTTCGTTTAATCAGTGAATGTGAATGTCAGGAGATGGTTTGTAGTCCAGGACATTTCCATGTAGAAAGAGTGCAGCCTAGGCCATTCTTGCTTTTTTTAAAGGAATGTAGAGGTGTAACAACAGTATCCCACACCTAAGTTATCAGTTTTATTAAAGTCTGAATACATAAAAATACAATTTAGAAGAGATAATAGGTCAAATAGGGAAACTATTGAAGAACTTGTTCACAGAATGTGTTCATAGAATCAACTGATGAGAACCGTATTTTCCGGACTATAAGTCGCAGTTTTTTTCATAGTTTGGCCTGGGGTGGGACTTATACTCTGGAGCGACTTATGTGTGAAATTATTACACATCTTACTGGTATATAATTACACCTGTTATTTTTACACCAAACCGCAAGAGGGCGCTCTAGGCCTGTGTTGAATCAGACGTAAGCGACGTAGAAGCGGAAGTGCCGCATCTTCTACCTCCGGAGTTAACGGAGTTATTTGAAAGTGACACCGAGGATGAAGATTTCACTGGATTTTAGTTATTTGGAGTGACACGGGCGCTTTGGTTAACTTCTTCGCATGTTATTTATGCTATAGTTATCTGAATAGCTTTTAATATGTTATGTTAACATACCAGGCACGTTCTCAGTTGTGTCATGTAGCGTAAGCTAACCGTACAATTATTCAGCCTGTTGTTGCCTCCATTCTATTTTTATTTAAAATTGCCTTTAAAGATGACATGTCTGTTCTTGATGATCTTGATGTTGTATATTATCAAATCAATTTCCCCCAAAAATGCAACTTATACTCCAGTGCGACTTATATATGTTTTTTCCTTCTTTATTATGCATTTTATGGCTGGTGCGACTTGTACTCCGGAGCTACTTATAGTCCGGAAAATACGGTACTTAGGTCAATATAAGGTGAATATGTCCATAGGTGCTTTATTAACATCCATCTGTCTAGTGTCTGATTCGTCACCTGCCTAAAGCTTTCAGGACCACAGGGGGCCAAGTGTCTATCTCAAGCAGTCAACGGGTGGGAGGCAGGGTCCACCCAAGTACAGATTGCCAGTTCATCACAAAAGCAACATAGATCAGATGTGCAGAACAAAGAACCAGGTGTGTGCACACACAAACATCTGAGGAAAACTTTAAGCGGACAAATAACCTCACATTTATGTTTTTGGATTTCGGGAGGAAGATGTAGTACCTGGAGAAAACCACATGGACACCGCACATATTCCACAGGTTGTTAGCCAGCAACTGTTCCCGCCGTCCTTTACTGAGATGGGCATGCGTTATGCAACACCGTGGTCTAAAAAATCTTAATCTGAACAACCAGTTAGTCTAACACTTCACTCTTACCTTGAGTTAGAGAAAAATCTAAGGCAGATCTACGCCCTAAAAATGATCTCGACAACTTGCCCCTTCTTATCTCTCAACTGGACACAGCACATCATCTACAGCTCTCCACCCTGCATGTCTTCAGCGTTTCCCCTCCCATTATACAAGTACGGCGCCCATCCTGCTAGTTCTGTCTGCTGACAACAAAAATGCACCTTCCTGAGTGCATACCTGAAAACAGCTGTCTGCTCTATTCTTGTAAAACACATTTTTGTTGCTAGACAGACCACCTAAATGGATCATGTGAAACAGATTCCAAATGTAATAAAATACGCACTGAATAAAGTTACCCTGGAAATCATTTTTAGCTTGGGCAGATCTAGCTTTAAATTGATTTTCATTCAATCAAGAACAAGTCAGGTATCTTTTAAAGGATAATAATGTATAAGGATACATGATAGTTAGATAGAGACCAATAGGTAAAGATAAAAAGATGTAGAGAGAAACAAAAAGAGTGGAGCTGGTACACACAAAAAGACTTGCAGCTGTAATGACAGCAAAGGGTAGTTCTACACAGTATTGACTTAAGGGGTTTCTACACAAATAAGTGTCACAATTTAAGGATTTTATATTCAGAAAAACTGCAATTTTGCTACCAAATGTATATAAGCACTGGGAAATAATGTAAGCAATCAGGAAATCCCTAATTTTATATGCAAGGCAAACATCTTTAGCTGGGTAGGGCACTGAGATATTGAGTAGATGTTGAATTGGCAGCAATCATACTGCAGCATTTAAATGAGCAGTGTGAATAGTTTTATCAGTTAACATTAGTGCGAATTAGTAGAGGTCGACATCATGGTAAAAGGTGATGATTTAAGAGGGTTAGGATCAGTTAAATTCAAAAGACAGAAAAAGTAAACTTTTTCCAGACTGACTTGAAGGTTTTTTCGTGGAGGAAATTAGACGTATCATTATAAAAAAAAAAAAGAAAGAATACAGGCATTTAAAAGCAAGACATCTTTCTTTAGCCTCCTCTGAAAATAATGTCATAATATACCACTCTGTGTGCTGTGGATAGCGCTTTGATGACTGTCCCTTTAAAAAGAGCTGAGGATGTGTGTGTGATTGAATGTATTCACCCATTAGATTTTGTAGCTGTTATGCACTCACTCAGCTGTATGCATCACTAACAGCCAACAGTCTCCCGCTGCTAGCAGGCTTTTAGACCGAGAGAGGGGCTTTACAGTTCTGCATTTTAATAGCGAACTTTCAATGGATTGACGGGGGATGGGTGAGAAAGGGGAGCGAGGTGGCGAGGGAGGGGAGCTAAAGGAAAGGAGGCATCCAAATATTTTCAGGGGGAAAAAAAAATGAAGAAATGACAAAATACCCACCCGGAGCGCACAGAGCAGAGGGGGTTTCTGGAAAGGACTCCTTTTTGGCAAGAGCAGGGCTAATGTGTCAAAGAAACTCTGTAGGCATTCTGAGCGCTGACACGTCTAGAAGTGTGGGCCTTTCAAAGGGAAGGAGGAAAAGGTCCAAAAAGCCACATTGAACGTCTTAATTACTTTCTGCTTCGGCAAAACATAACCCTGAAAAGCTTCATTTATGAGATATCAAGGCAAATCAGCTGGCCCCGGCGTGTGGCTGTTCGCGCACCACTAAATGGAGCTAGGTTAAGCAATTATCGTTTGATACGCGAGACCTGGAGAGGCGTCGACGGTGAGGCGCTGCTTCACAGTCGGCAGCCTTCAACAGATTGGTCAAGCCGAGCCGTTTCTGTAAAGGGAATAAAAGGACGGATTAATAAAGGGGATCGGGTTTTATTGGCGGCTGGAAACTTTCATAAACTGACTGATGTCAACCAAGTTCATGCATTGACGTCTCCATTCAACGTCCTGATTCTTCCGGATGTAATTGAAAATCCTATTGAGATAAGGTTTAAAAAAAAATAAAAAACTCTGTATCTAAGGAATTCAATCAGTAACTGACTCTCCCCAGCAATGAAATAAAATATTTCCCAAGCTCACACAAAACCTAACGCCAAAAAAAAACGTCTGCCGAGGTAGGAGTTAGCGACCCACAAGTCTTACAGCAACCAAAATGGGGGAGGGGAGAGGGGGGATGGGGGGAAGCTATCAGAATTTGAGATTCTGACAACGGCGGAGTTAAAAAGGCATATTTTGTCATAAATAATACATAAGAGTGCAACATTCAGCAAACTCCCCCAGCGAAAGGTCCCAAGAGAGACAGAGATGGGATGCTGTTTGTGAACTCGCGCTTTGCACACACAAAAGGAGGCTACAGCACAGCGCCACCGCCGCGCCAGCTACATTGCCACGTCTCAGCCCTATTCAGCGAGGACTAGTCCTCTTTAAAAATTCATTAATTTACAGCAAAAATAGATTAAAGCACCCAACTGTACCTCCCTAAAAAAAAAAAAAAAAAAAAAAAAAGTTTGGCTGGTGAATAGCATTAATAATGGAAGCCAGCATCCTAAACCTCCAGGCCCAGGCTTGCAGGCACGGCTCGCTTTTCTTGCGCTTCAGAATACAGAGTCATTTACATTTTTTTTAGAAGTTTTTTTACGGCTTTTTGATGCTTGTTTGTAATTGCATTGTTTTACATGCAAATTGGCCAACAATTGTTAGTCATTAAAACATGAAGCAGTAAGGGTGCAACACTCCCTGCCTGTGCGGGACATCGAGTTCACAATGGGAGCTGTTGTCACCGGCAGCGCAGTGGCTGAGTTCAATCCAAATAGCAGCCCTTTAAAGGTGATCATCGCCCCCCCCCCCCCCATCTTATCGCTCACATTTTTCTTTTTGAAATCACGGCGACGCTTTTGCAAACTGAATCAAAGAGGATTTTGACAAGATAAAAGGATTTGCTGCATTAGAATTCAAATTATGTGTACTTTCCTGGGGACATGACAAAAAATCACAGTGACTGGGAGCACTCAGGGAACTTAAAGGTACTTGAAAAGAGAGAACGCCTGCTCTAATGTGTCATCAAATTCATCAGCTTACAGCCGGGTGACAGAGGGGTCCGTTACATCGCGGAATTAGCGCCTTTGCTAAAGTATTCATACCTCTAAAACTTTTACACCGTTTCGTGTCTACACCACTACTCTCAGTGTATTTTCTTAGGATTTTATGCTGAAGATCAACACCAGCAGGCTCGTAATTGGGAAGCGGACGAAAAAAGGATACATGGTTTTCAAGCACCTAAAAATCTGAAACGTGCGGCATGCATTTGCATCACGCTTGTTTCATTCTGATACCCCTAAATGAATTAACTTAAGAATTGATTTACCCTTAGAAAATACAACTTTTCTGGTTTGTGGACACTAATGGTGGTGGCAGAAAAACTAATGGTGATCTTGACCCTGATCACTCTATCATGGTGGTGAAGCATGGTGGGGGCAGCATCAGGCTGTGGGGATGCATCTCCTGAGCAAGGATAAGGAAGCTGGTCAGATGCTATGGGACGATCAATGGAGGTAATCCAGGACATTTTACCTTTAACCAGGACAAAAGGCAGAGTTCCACTAACCTCGGCCAGCCAGGGTATTTGCGACCCTGCTAAAGAGCAAGGCCAATGCGTGCTGGCTCGAGAGAAGTTTTGAGTGAATGCCCCTCTCTTCCGCGATTGGCCGTGGGGCCGAGAAAATTTTGGTTTCCTCCGAAGACAGGAAACCAAATAAGCACATTAATATTAAGGACCACTATGAACCGAGTGGGTCAAACTGAGATATAATTATGTTATTTTCAAACCACGAACCATGCCTGACGGGGTAAAACAAAAAAGAAAAAGGGGCGCTTCCAAAACACACAGCCAGCGCTACAACCGATCGAAATCTAAGGGTCAATCTGTTGCCACGTTTGAAAACGGATGCTCCCGCTCTCCTGTCCGACTGAGCTAGAGCTGTTTTGCAGAGAAGAATGGGCTAAAGCTTGTCTCTAGCTCAAAACATTCCTCACAACCTGCCAGCTTTAACTGCAGAGAAAGGTGTGGCCTTGTATTTGTATATTTTGTAACCGTGCCTTGTATTTGTATTTAGCTGAATACAAATACACACCTAACAGATTTTCATTAGCAAAAAAAAAAGAAAACCATAGATCTATGTCTTCCCACTTCACCAATTGTTGCCACTTCATGTTGGTCTATCATAAATCCACAAAGAAATTGACTTTCTGGCTGTAATGTGACAAAACTTGCCCGTGAATGGTACTGCAAGAGGTCGTTTGTTATTATTGCCCTGACATGAAGTTTTCAGCTGATTTCAATAGTTTAAAATTTCACTTAACTGACACTTACTTGATGCATTTAATGGTTTAATCACCTATAGCGATCGAATATTCAGAGGCGGATTAGAGGGTCTTCCAGCTGAAACTGCCCCTCATCCTCACGGCCTATAATAGCCGCGGCCCTGCTGTTTTCCAGCGGGGCATTTAACCCGCAGCCCCTCTAACTGGAGCGTCTGTCATGATGAGGCGCAGACAGCTTTTTGGCAACTTGGCTCTTACAACAACAGACTGTGGGAGTATGCGTTTGCTAAAAGCATATTGTTCCTCATTTGGAGATCCAATTCAGTTCAAGGCTAAGCAGCGACTATCACTCTATCACAGCATCGGTTTTAAAAAGTGTAAAGTTGGTGCAGCAGTTATGGCACGCCGAAGGTTTTCTGCACAGCACGTCAGAGATTACTTATGAGCCGTAAAAAAAAAAAAAAAAAAAAAAACCTTCTGAATGATACACGCTAATGCAGCTCACGCTGGGTTTTTCAATAAAGCAGGCTCAGTGTGAACACCCAGCAGCCACCAGGGCGCAGGGATTGTTTCATTTCTATATGTTCTCAAAATATTATTTTTCAAGCATTTCAGAAGGGTAAATATGTATTAAAGAGCCGAGTCTATGGCTTGTTAACGAATATAACCTGCTCTGTAAAACTCTGGTGTCTGGGTTCCTATACATTTTTCATTTCAACGTTTGTCTAAAGGTTTTTGTATTCTAGGCATTTTAGAGGAGCATATTTACCGTGTAAAAGCTTATACAACATACAGATGTATATTATAAAAGTCATGAAACAAGACAAGGCTGTAATTGGCTTCTGATCTGGGAGTGCGGTAGAGAGCTATTTCGCTGCTTTTGAGGTATCTGGACCAATCTATTTCAGCTCAGTTTCAAAATCTATAACGCTTTCAGCTGTCAAATTAAGATAATTGCTCACTAAATATCTCTTCCTTTGAGCACAGTTTATGAACTCCCGTATAAGTTTCTGTTTATTAAAAATAATGATTAAAAACACAGGGACGCACAGATCTGGCTTCCCTGGCCGATAAAGGTTTCCAGTCATCTTTGAGGTCTGACTTATGGATTCTGACTTTGACTTGTTAAAGTCAGAATCAGAATAGTTATATGTTATATGTTTATAGACTAAAATGGTGAGAGCTCCCAGTTTTGATGCATTTATTGAACCGAGCAAACTATATATTTCAGTATTTGACCAACCAAAAATAAAGCATAGTAGATCAAAGAAAGGTTAATCAATTCTTAACTCTATATGAATGATTTGTGCAAAAATATCAAAGTTTCAATGCTTTGACATTTTAACCAGACCCAGTTTAAGGATCACAGAGTTAGAGTTAGTTAAACACCCTGCTGTACAGTTCTTCTGAAGCCTACAACAGCAGCAAAGGGTCCTTATTTGAATATTAAACAAGTATGCAGTCACATTTTGCTTAATACATACTACAGTTGCTTAAAAACCAAAATATGGTTGATTCAAGAGGTAATCTAAAAGAGTGAAGTTGCAAATAGGAGATAAAGTGTGCCATTTAAAAATTAACCAGTGTCAAAACACCAGAACAACATGGAGCAATCAAAATCTGAATCAGCCAATTTTTCATTGGCTCTGATTGGTGAATGGTAGAAAACAACACTGAAAAACTGATTTTTTTCAACTTCATAAAATACAGAAAAACTACTGAACTCTCTCCCTTTTCTTTAATCTACTAAAGCATGCATTATAGCATCATGTGCTATCATGCATTGTTTTTTAGCTTAAGAAAAAAATAGATAAAAAGGTTAGACACATATTCTACGATACATAAATAGTGATAATTGTTTAGTTCTTGCATTTTACGGGTCTTAGTTATAGGCCTTAGAATAAAAATTGAAGACGTCAACAAATGGAAATCAGTAAAACTTGATTGTTGAGCTCTTATTTAAAAAAATAAATCAGATTTTTGTCTTCCACAAAGCGGTGTGTGAGTGTGGGAAGGGGAATAAAATAGTAAAACTTAAACATTTTTCCACTCATCTTACTTTTCCTGTGCTTATCCAGACCTGGAAAAGAATATCTTACTAGACTTTTTGAGATTGCTGAGGATTCCTGCAGTATTGCTAATTGTATTTAGTATTGTAACTCCACAGTGTGTTAAGTGTTAGCAGAAAGAATGGACACTAATGTGAAGCCACACAAAAATAACACAGGTCCTCCTTCAAATGCGAGGGGGAGAAAGAAAAAACAAATCTGACAAAAGAATTGGGGATTATAAAGTAGCTGGCACTGTATGGAGTTCATCTTTTCAGAGGAAACTACAAAGCTACAGCCTAGCCAAAAATAACCCCTCATTTAACTTTCAGAAAGTCATTACTTGACTCGCTTCTTTCTCCACTGCGTTTGCTGACATTGACAATAATTACAATGACCTTTCCGATGATAAAAGACAAATCACAAAAAAAAAGAAGAAGAAAAAAAAAACTGCAACGGCTCCTTCTCGCGTTTCATGAGATTCTGCGTAACGTTTTAATGAGGCATTTAGGAGGTCTATGAGTGATGTACTGAGAAGAGCCTACAATGGCAATCAGCAGTGAGTGTGGCAGCTGTTCAGCAATTAAAAAGCCAAATTGCCCTCAATCAACAGCATTTACAAGCACAAGTAAATCTCAGAGCAAATAATGATGAGAGAAATCTGTTCAGACAGCTCTCATCTTGATAGGAATCAGAGATGCATCCAAATCAGAAGCAAAAAAAATAAAAAAAATACTCTGCAAAGTAACATCTCATGCTGCCTGTTTATTTTTGGGGGAGCTGGACAGTACTGATTGGCTGTCTAAACAACAGAAAGGACAAGTTGAGACCTTAAGGCACTTTTTATCTCGGAGTTGTAGGCTCATAATAGAAAGGGAGTTTCCATCTTTGGTAATTAGCGTGTTATTAATAACACCAACGACTTGAAGAGATCACCACATCTCCCTCTGTAACAACTAATATATTGTATTACTCACCAAATTTCACCTGAATATAGTTGTGGTGGGGAGATTTTCGATTGCAAAGCAGAAACTACAAGCTGCAAAGCTGCTAAACTACTCAGATTATCTACTTTACATGACTGCTGTTATTTTTTTATGCGTAATCTTCTTCTTTGTGCTTTTATTATCCCTCTATTTAATGATTTTTCATACTAATATAGTAAAGATCCCAGAGAAACGCTGTTTCATCTCACTGAATGCTATTCTGTAGGCAAGGTCCACTTTTCTCTTTTTCACTTTTTTTTTTTAATCACAAACATTTTGTGCCATACTGATCCAATAGTTCAAAGAGACATGTACAACCGTGCTCTCCCCCTAACCCACCTGTTGCTGCTCACTGCTTGTCAGCTGGCTCAAAATAGAGCACAACGCTTTCACCGATACTCGCAGGAAGGACAAACTGAACGGTTTAGACATATTTCCAAACACAGACAAGATGATCGTGATGTGGAAATTGAAGACGCTCCCACCTTTCACTCTTATTAAGGTAACAGTATATTTAAAAGTACAGTTAAAAATCTACGGGGCGACACGTATGTTAAGGAGCCTGGACCTGAGCAGGTAGCCCAACTAATTAACCAGCTAATATCATCTAGTTGCGCTTGTGTTACACTATGAAGAGCACAACAACAAAAAGCTAGATTACTCTGGGGAAGGAGCACTTAAAAACTAAGTTCCAACAGCAAAATTAAAATACTCAATTACTGTTATAGATGCTGTACGCCTGTGATAATTTGTTGGGACTACTTTTGCAAAAAGAGGGAATATTTGACGCTTTTCATATTTAAATAAGAACAACTGCATCATATTATGCATTAAATATTCAATATTCAATCTTGTATTAAACTGAATATTGCAAAGCTGGTAATAATTGGACACCTGCAACCTACAGAGAGAAAAAAAAAATCTACTGCAAACTAATAAAACTGAGCTTTTTAAACTGCTGCTAAGCTGCTCTGTTGTTGCTGTCTTTAAAATGTATTTTAAAGACCTTTTATTTTTAATCAATGCTGCCATATTGGAAAAGAGGAGTTTCTTTGTTGATAAGGCTGTACGTTCTACTGTCCTGCACATCTGGACAAAGCTCTCAACGTATAAATGATGACAGTGCTAGTCACCAACATCAGATAGTTGGTTAACCTATGACAACGATGTACAAATCAGAAGCTTACCTAATATCTTTTCTATTTGATGATTCTTTTTTTCAGATATTCTGGATCCCTTTATGACACTGGTTTGCTTTTACATGACCTCAGATCATGCTGAACATGCAAAAGTTGATTATTTAAACAAAAACTTTTATTTTCATTCGTAGCTAAAAGGAACACAGAAGCCTTTAATGTAACATGATGCACATACGTATAAAGGGGGTTAGGATAAAATAAAAAATATATATATCCACACACACAGAACAGCTGCTAAACCAAATCTGCATATATGAAAGATGGATTGTTTATCCTTTGCTCATCATGCACACTTAAAAGACATCAAGCAAAGTTAAGACCCCTCTCTACCTCCGGGCTGACTTCAGCTGCCTTGCAGTTTCCTGGGGCCACATGACTGTGCAGCTCCGCCGTGTCTCTCCTCTCTGAGCTTGTCTCACTTTCTGATCTCACTCTGAAAAAGTCTCTACAGCTGGAGGTCCCCCCCACTGCATATCTTTACTCCAAGCTTTCCCCCCCGCGCTAGAAGAATTGTGCGTCATCGGGCACAACTTTTGTTTTTACCCCGCATCTCTTCCGACAAGCCTCACGCCAGTCAACGTTGTCATTAAGATGAGAGATCCTGGCGAAACTTGCAGAAGTTGGGACTTAACGACAGAAAACAAGTAAATAAAACAACAAGCTCCAGTAACCTGCGGGCATGCATGCATGCTGTCACGGGCAGCCAACTTGTCACGGCCTGCCTTTAAAAGTAAAACCATTATTCCTTCACGATATGTCATTACCAATCACATGCCTTTATGACTAACATCCCCCCTTACAAAAAAAAAATATAATAAAAAAATCCAGCGCAGACTATACTTACCGGGAGGCATAAAAGTGAACCGGCTCAGATCTCTTTATGTGTTGCTTTTTTCATATATATATATATATATATATATATATTCATGTTATATATTCCCGACGCCGCTGATTGTGCACTTGAAAAATCCCCCCCTTCTCGGAGACAAAAGCTCCAGCGGTATCTTGGCGCTGTCAGTCGGCTTTGCAAGGCTCGACCCTCCGGCTGGCGGAGTCAGACTGAACTGACCGGGCCGTCTGCGGTCACTCGACGCTCCTGACGGACTCACTGCGACCCGCTGTTAGCGTCTGAAGCTGAGGCAGCAGCGGCGGCGGTGGCGGCGGCGGCGGCGGCAGAAGACCCCGGCTCTCTGAGCGCTCCGTGCTCCGCTGATAAGCCACCGGAACTACTTCCAACGCCAGCCGGAGCACATTGAAGATGAATTCATGCACCACAACAGGGGGGGGGGGGAGAAAAAATGAATTCACATCCGTTTAACTAGTTCCCATCTGCAATATTAATGGGATTCTACAGGGAATGTAAAAGGAGTGGAAACTAAACGATTGTTTGCGCTGTATGTGTTTATAAAAGGCTCTGTGCCGATGATCAGTTTATTTCTACGTTTATTTATATTTGTGATAATCACGGACAGCAATTTCTGCGATTTTGTACCTTTAAACGGGGGGAAAAAATGAAGAAAATCCCCGGATATCAAACAGAGAAATGACTGTTGATACATAAACATATAATTAATCCAACTGATAACATATAGCCATCATGACATGGCATAAACAAGTTAGCGCTTAGTTAGACCTATATAATGGGGCATGGTGATAAATTAACGACGTGTTCCAGCCTGGCCCTCACTTCTAAATTGATAATTAAAAACAGGGAGGAGCCTGATGTGAAGTAACAGCGCGCCCAAGTGGCGAGGACATCAATTAAAGCGCAATCAAACTGAATTCCTCCAAATGTAGCACTTTTTTTTTTTTTTTTTTTGGACATTCATAGTTTCATTGTAATACTGTATAAAATCTACCATTCAAATGCATGCAGTCTAATCTTTTCTAAGTGTGCTGTGGGCTACCCAACTTTCTGTGACACGTCATGTGATTTCAACTTTCAATTCAGGTCGGTATTGATTTAACTGTTTGTTAAAAACCTAAAATGTTAATTATAAATATGAGGGGGGAGGGGTGGGGGGAGTTGAAAGACAATTTGATTGACTTCTATGTAAAAGAAAAAAATATTGTCTGAACTTTTAATCGAGTCTGCTAAAACACTTGGTTTCAGATGTCATTCAGATCCTTGGGGGTAATTGTTGAGTAAAAACAAAGTGGCTGAGTTAGAAATACGATAGACAGGTCGTGTGCTATTAGAGGAATGGCTCATCATCTTGACACTTGGAATATTTATTTATGTGTTTTAATTTGTATTACTGTTTAGGCAAGGCAAGTGTAATAATTTCACTAATACATGGGATACTTCAAAGTGCTTTACAGGAAAACAAAGAAACATATAGAAACAGTAAAGAATATTTTCCTATCATGTGTAAGTTGCAGTAAGCAATGATTTCTGGCAATGTTACTGAGGTTGCCGTCACCTCCCTTATGGATATAATTAATTTTGCTTCTTAAAGTTCAAGTCTGATTCCATGATGACTCCACGATTGCTTGTCTTCCATTTTTGGGAGCAAAAACGATGACGTCTTTCTTTTCAGCGTTCAGTTGAAAGAAATTCTCACCCATCCACTAATTGATAGTTAGGGCATAGTGACTCAGTGACTGTAGTGAGCTGTGGTCACGTAGTGATGCAGAAATGTAAGCATAGAAATAGCAGCAGATGTTGTAGAACTCCATTATTGGAGCTTGTGGGATCATGTAGATGTTGAATAAAAGAAAAGAAAAACTTGATACGGAAGTCTTGAGGTACCCCACATGGCATCTGTGTTTCCTTTGATTTATAATCAACCAGAAAATACAGGAACACCAGTGGACTCTGTGAATAGGAAACCTTTTATCCTGACTAGGTTTGTAAGATGGCGGTAAGCCGATTTGTTGCCAGACTTTATGTGTTTGTTCAATTTCAGCTCTGTTTCCTTGGTGACCAACCAACCTTTTTGTTTTCCTGCTGTCTTTGGCCCCATTGAGTGAAATTCTGAACTCTAACCGTGTGATATTAGGAGCAAAAACAAATTCTGACCCATCCAGTTATGGATTTTCTTAAACACACTGACTGTAGTGGACTGAGTTCAAAGGGTGATGCAAAAAATGAAAGGTGCATGTCATCAACATAGATTGTATTGTAGCAGATGTAATACTCTTTAATCTGTGTTTGTGGGGATAAAGTTGTTCTTAACCTTTGCAATGTAATACGGTTTGGGTTCATACTTTTCACTAAGCTTTTCATTATGATTATTATTTTTTTTTAATTCAGTTATTTCTGTTATATCAGTAAAGGGATCTCTTCTGTCCATTGCAAGGTTCATTTGACATCAACCTCTTATTTCCATTCTTAACCAACTGGTAAATCTTCGGATCGTCATTGCAGTGTAATATGGACTTAATTCTATTTTCCTACTTTTCCTAAAAAATGTTAATTAGTTTTACCCTAAAGTTGTGCCAACAGTTGGACTTAATCATATGACTTTTGAAGGTATGTGGTTGCACCAGAATGTTTTAGGGGCTCCAAACCAAATGGAGTGAATGCATATGTTCCACTGTTATATTGTTGTTGTTTTGTTTTCTCTTTAAATAGAACCAGATTGGTTAGGGTGCCTTTATTCTTGAATCTATAACAGCTTTTTACGATTGCTTAAGCACGGTTTTGAAAACAGGGCTCAGTGATTACCTCTCAGTGATTAGATTACTGTAAGTGAAAGTACACAGAGAAAGTGAAAATATGCAACATAGTAAATTCACCACACATGACAAAAAAAAAAAATCTGTGCTGGGGACTAGTGAAAATATGATTTATTTCTCTTCATATAACTAAAATTAATCAAAACAGGCGATCACAAGAAAACATACGGCAACACTGTAAGGCCAGAAAATAGACAAATAAAATACTGTACCAACTGTACAGGTATAAAGTACTGTAAAGTAAAAGAAGAAAACAAATCAGAATAACAGAAATCACAGTAAATACGACACATTTCTTCACCTAGCTGGATCTGGTCAAAGAATTTCATCAACATCGAAGGCAATATCCTCATTGGAAAGACAACATGGGAAGAATCGTCTTGATTGATAAATCCATCCTTGCACAGCTGACATTTGACAACTTTGGTCCTCTTCTTCTTTGAGGACGTTCTCCTCCTGTTTCAGGTCTTCCTCAACCTCTACCTCCTGCTCCTCCTCCGTGGCTCCTCCCTCTCACCCTCACTCTTCTTCCTCTGACTTCTTCCATTTAGGCTGAAAGCAGGTCAACTCACCTGCTGCATTTGTGTAGTGCTCAAACCTGATTGGTGTGCCTACGTAATCAACTGGCTCGTTGGTGTGGAGATTTATCAGTTAGTGCATCGGAATTGCAAGGAAGAGACATCATGATGTACTTATGTGTTCAATATACACAGTGTGTTTAGTCATGTTCTGCAAAAAGTGTGAGGCTGACTTTGTGTTTATAGTTTATACACTCCTTGAGTGTAAGATGCTGATAATTGTGTAATTATTTTTGTTTTTAGTGTTTATGCAATTGTTAAAACCTGTATAGAACGAGTATCTAAATATTATTGCCAATGTAAATATGCTGTGTGCTCTATCTATGTTATTATATACATTTCCAGGTAAATTACACAGTGGCTTTGGGTTGGAGCATTCTTTCTCCCACTTTGCATCATGCTTACGGTGTGTGTGTGTGTGTGTGTGTGTGTGTGTGTGTGTGTGTGTGTGTGTGTGTGTGTGTGTGTGTGTGTGTGTGTGTGTGTGTGTGTGTGTGTGTGTGTGTTCTGCAGAAGAATAAAAACTTTTTCATAAGGTAATGATGTGCCCATATTGTTTTTTTGTTTCCATATTTTGCACAAACAATGGCAGAGCTACAAATTATCCGTCACAATTAGTGTTCGATTCTTCAATAGCCACAGAGTTTGACAATAAGGTGATTTTTCCAACTCTGGAACAAACTTCACCAGAACCTCAGGCTGACCAGCTTACTTCTCCCACAACGGAAACCATTCATTGCAATGTTGTTCCTGGTTTTAGAATTTTATACTGCTTTTTTATTTTGAAAAAATTACTCAATATGATATGACAGTGGCGCAAGAGCTGGAAGTTTTTCCTCTAACTGGTGGATTGACGGTGTTCTGTTGGTGTGGCATACCCTGTCAGAATATCATACCGGTAGTTGATTGATCTCTGTCTGCCAGTGTGTGGACTATTTTATCAGAACAGCATACATTTGTGAAGCAGTATGCTGACGGTGCTTGTAAGAAAATACAATTTATGAAGGGATTTGCTGTTTTCACATATTTTGTTTCATCACAAATACAGTTTATTAAGGGGAATGCCGTTTTGACAGATTTTGATGTGTTTAAACTTGATCAGTTTGGGGGAAGTTGCTAAACTCTCATAACTCAATCCAACACCAGCGTGAACAATTTAACAGGAGATTAAACAATTTTACGGCTCCGCTTGCTTAAAAAGTTTTGAAAACTTCAATATAATACACATAAACCACTCATAGTCAGAGGTACGCAGGAATGATGAGTGGAATTTCACACGTGCAGCTTTCATTGCAGCACATGCCTTTCCGATGGGTATGGTGAACCCGTCAGAACACCGGTTCAAATCCCTGCTCTGACCGTCTCTGACCTGCCTCAGGGCAGCTGTGGCAACAATGTAGCTCACCACCCTCAGCGTGTGAATGTGTGAGTGAATGGGTGAATGTAGTGTAAAGTGCTTTGGGGTCCTCAGAACTTGATAAAGCACTATACAGGTGCAGGCCATTTACTCTTTACCATAATATATCATTTATTTAAAATTAACATCAGTTTTTAACCACATTGTTATATTTCATGTTTTTACTATGAGAAGTAGTACAAATATATATATATATATATATATATATATATATATATATATATATATATATATATATATATATATATATATATATATATACATATATATATATATATATTTATTTATTTGTTTGTTTTGAGTCCATCAGTATGTCTGATGGACTCAAGTATGTCTGATTCTGATTCTGATTCTGATCAGGATCCCACATCTTGACTTCACAATATTTAGCCAGTCTACCTTGCAAACATCATAACCTCTAAATCTACAACACTGCAGACATTTCTTGTCCATCTTGTAGCCCAGTCAAAAACTTTAAGTTCCCTTTAATGAAGTCTTTTGCTGGTCTAGATGCCCGTCGGGTAAAATATGATTAGAAGAACTCCTCGGTTTTCTAGGTAAATATTTTTTTCTAAAAGGTGCCAAATTCTCCCCCAGAGGTCGGCAACAACCCATCCGGTCCACACATGCAAAGAAACCAAACCGTGGCTCTCCATAAGTTACGTTTGTGTACTACAATGGAATGACACAGGGTAAAAGTATTGAACGTGCTTACCTTTGGCTTAATACTTCATCCAACGACCTTGGTTGGTGATGACAGCTTCAAGGCAAGGCAAGGCAAAGGCAAGGCAAATTTATTTATATAGCACAATTCAGTACAAAGACAATGCAAAGTGCTTTACATGATTAAAATATAGCAAAATAAAACAGAATAAAAGCAAGTAGGAATAAAATATAGATAGAAAATAGAACAAAAAAGTGGCGATTCAGTTAACTAGGACAGTTGAAGGCAATTTTAAACAAATGTGTTTTTAATCTTGATTTAAAAGAACTCAGGCTTTCCGCACTTTTACAGTTTTCTGGAAGTTTGTTCCAGATAATTGGAGCATAGGAACTAAATGCTGCTTCTCCATGTTTGGTTCTGGTTCTAGGTATGCAGAGTAGGCTGGAGTCAGAAGACCTGAGTGGTCTGGAGGGTTGATACACTGATAACAAGTCTGTGATGTATTTAGGTGCTAAACTGTTCAGGGATTTATAAATTAACAGAAGGATTTTAAAGTCTATTCTCTGAGATACAGGGAGCCAGTGTAAGGACTTTAGAACTGGGGTTATGTGCTCTACTTTCTTAGTCTTAGTGAGGACGCAGGCAGCAGCGTTCTGGATCAGCTGCAGCTGTCTGATCCACTTTTTAGGCAGACCTGTGAAAACACCGTTGCAGTAATCAATTCTACTAAAAATAAACGCATGGATTAGTTTTTCTAGATCCTGCTGAGACATCAGTCCTTTAATCCTAGAAATGTTCTTCAGGTGATAGAAAGCCGACCTTGTAACTGTCTTTAGATGCTTTTGGAGGTTCAGGTCTGAGTCCATCACTACTCCCAGATTTCGGGCCTGATCAGTGGTTTTTAGCTGAAGCGACTGAAGCTGTGTGCTAACTTTTGATCTTTCCTCTATTGGTCCAAATATTATTACTTCAGTTTTGTTTTTATTCAATTGGAGAAAATTTTGGCACATCCACGTATTGATTTCTTCTAGGCATTTACTCAGTGCCTGAACTGGTTCATAGTCACCTGGTGACATGGTGATGTAGAGCTGTGTGTCGTCTGCATAGTTATGGTAGCTGATGTTGTTATTTTTTATTATCTGGGCTAGAGGGAGCATGTAGATATTGAAAAGGAGGGGACCCAGGATGGACCCTTGGGGAACCCCAAATGGGATTTTTGTCATCTCTGACATTCAAGACGTCTCCAGTAAGGAAAAACGAGTCTGATGCGTCACTCAGGGGCGATCGCCCAAACATGAGTAGGGAGCATAATCCAGATTTTAGTAAATTCTTCCAAACAGACAGTTTTCAAATCTTTTAAATTTGTGGGTCCCTTCTCTCAACTCTGAGCTTTCCTTCTTTTTATAACTTTTTCTGTTGTATTCAGGTCAGGTGATTGACTCAGACACTCAAGTCTTTAGACCATTTGAGCGTTCCCTTGGCTCTGTGTTTGGGATAATTGTTTTTGCGGATCTTGTTTCATCTTCATCATCCTAGCAGATGGCTGCGGCTTTTTTGTCTTGGCGCATTTGTCCATCCACCCTTTCCCGTGCATCCAGTCTGCCAGTGCTGTATGCTGAAAAACAGCCCCACGCCATGATAAGATAAGAAAGAAAGTGATTCCTTTAACCTCCCACAATGGGGAAATTCGGGGGGGGCGACGTTGGCAAAGACACAGACGGTCACGCACAGTTTACAGTAAAGAATAAAACAAATTAATCTAATCTAAAGTTAGTTCTGAAGCAGCAGAGGATGAGCTTTATCAGAAATGCAGAAATCCTGGGGGCATCCGAGGACAGAGCTTGCCCTCCTAATGAGTTTATCCAGCCGCTTCCTCTCAGATACAGATAAGCTGCAGCTCCAACAGATCCATAGAAGATGGCTGATGCCTCCACAGAGACAAATAAGGTCTTCCTCCCTTGCACTCCAAAAGACCCCTGTCTCCCCAGCAGGTAGACTCTGCTCTGACTCTTTCTGTAAAGAGCATCACTGTTGTGGTCCCAGTCCAGTTTATGGTCCAGGTGAACACCCAGGTACTTATAAGAGTCCACAATCTCAACACCAGTTCCCTGGATGTTCACCTGTGTCAGTGAGGGAGGGGTTTGTTCCTGCGAAAGTCCACCACCAGCTCGTTTGTTTTTTCTTGCATTGAGCCTGAGATGGTTCGGCTGGTATCAGTCTACAAAGCTGTGGATGCACTGACTCGTCTTCATCTGTCATGAGACAGACTATAGCGGAGTCATCAGAGAATTTCTGAAGGTGGCAACCTGGTTGGTGGTCCACTCCTGACCGCTCCAGCTTGTCCTTCCGGAGTCACGGTTGGATAGTGTTGAAAGCGCTGCAGAAATCAAAGAACAGGATTCTCCAGGTGGGTCAGAAGTCGGTGCAGCAGGTAGATGATGCCAGGCTGGTCGGCAAACTGCAGTAGATCCAGCGAAGACCTCACCAGGGGGTGAAGATGGTTGAAGTTCCTACCTCTAAACTTTGTGGTTGGTACAATACTTTTGGGGTGATATGCGCTGCCTTTAGACTTTCAAACATGGCATTTTGTTCTCATCTCTCCCAGACTATATTCTGCCAGAATTTTTACAGATTTTTCAAAATGCAGTTCAGCAAACAAGTCATTGAGTGCTTTACTTTTGTTGTTGTTTTTTTGATTGTTTGTTTTCTACAGTAACAGTTGTACCTGCAATTCCAGGTCTTTCTGAAGCTTTCCACAGGCAGTGCTCTTGGACAGCTCTTCTGATAATTAATTTCCCTCCTCTGTCTGAATTCCCACTGGGAGCACCTGTCATGACCAGTTTATGGTATAATTATGTTCTTTCCACTTTCAGATTGTGGCTCCAACGGGGCTCACAGGAATCTTCGGGGATTTAGAAAGTCTCCTTTAACCAATGCTATCAGTACATTTTGCAACAGTGAGGTTGCAAAGGTCTTAAGAGGGCTCATTGGTTTTGGTCATCCTAAGATGACTTTTGTGTGGCACCTTTTTATAAGCCATCAGTCAGGACTGGACAGGCTGAAGATAATTTGCTCTGTGTTGCAGGGCAGCTTTCTGATTACCTGTAGATCTCAGCAGCTGTAATGACCTTTCATATCTTTTTGCACCTCCTTTTCTTCATATGTTTAATAAATTTTCTCTGTCAT